>NC_046167.1:40851240-40863862 GCF_011064425.1 Rattus rattus
TTAATAAATGCAAACATTATTTAAGTTTCTTTGCATATGACAGTGAATTTTCCTTATTGATAAATCTCACATTACTGACTACCATGTCCAGTATTCTTTATCCTTTTGTTTATACTATGTTCTTAATTACCTATTCATGTCTGTATGAATTTGTAGCTTCCCTCTATGACTTACCTGAAAGTTCTTGAACAAATAAGTGCTTATAAGCACTGTGCAACACTCCTGATTTTAACCTCTGTTCTCAACTTTAATGAAAATTCCTACATATCACTACAACATTAATATATCTGTTGTGTTCTTTCCCTATGATTCTTTTCCAAAACATTACCAAATGAATTAGTAAATATGCAAAACAGAGGGATAAAATATTTTTAGGTATGTACTACATGGGTAAGTATTCCACGAAATGCTGTATTGACATAGCTGTGATTTCCACTCACAAAAGCTAGCTGAGGTAAGAAGACTGAGGCACTGAAAGGTTTTTATGGAATTCGTACAAGCCATCAGAGCAGGTAAATGGGCTCCATCCAGTTCAATTCCTCAGTATTATTTATATACAGCAGTGCTTCCAGGAGACTATGTTGCCAATACATTTGTATCTGATTCTTTCCATCTCATATTTTTCTCATTTCTATCAAAATGTTCACTGGTTTCCTCTGAACTCATTTCACTGTCTCTATGATAGCTAGAGATTTCAGAACATGAAATATTTTAAGTCAGGAATTAGTTTTATGTAATATCCTGAGATACACTGAAAAGTCAAAATTCCAATGCTATTTCTAATCATGTTGTTATCAAAACCATGGCATTCTATTGTTCCATTGTTCTTAACTTACATGTTCCTACAAATGTTTTTGTCTACTAGAGGCAAGGATCAGGTGTGGTCTAGGCTGAGGAATTCACATTTAATAATTTCAGCTTGTCTTCTTAGAATATTTTTGTTAATTACTTAACATAATCCAGAATAGGTATAATTTTGAATAATCTAATATTAATTTAAAGACTATAAGTTAAACAAATGTCTTATCACTTGCACTGCAGCCATCTATTTACCCTGAACCAGGGCACCTATTAAGCCCTAGCAAATTCTTGGCTTCTAATAGAAAATTAAAATAATGAAGTATGAAAGAGCTTAAAGGGGAGTCTGATTGTGCAATTTCATATTGAAAACAAGACATGACTAATTAAATAAAATGAGTAATTGGAAATCATGACCTACACAACTTATTTCATAATGTTACAATATTAAATGGTTATATTTTATTATTCTATATTATTTTATTTTCCCAAGACATTCTGCTTCACCATTAAAGTAATAGATGGACATTTAATTCAGCCTGACTCATAGGAAACACACTAACCCTGCTTTATTTGGCTTATGAATGTAATGGCTGAAATATTGTCGCTTAACTCAAAGCCTTTCCAAATGTGATACTCAGTAGAATGCAGGCTTGGAATGAAACTCTTAGAAACCTAATAAACCTACTGGAAAGTGTGTCAGGAATGAACAATGATATCCTCCCAATTTTTAATGATATTGAGACAGAAATGCAGAACTTCCTCAGGACCAAAAGAGTATACAAAGTGAGGTGAGTAGAGTTTTTACTTTCTGCTTTTCTTACTCATGAGTACTATGACTTCCGCAATGCATTTTAAATGTAAAACAGTCCTTTGGCAAATACAATATTTGGTATCCAGTAGAGTAGACTTTCCTAGAATTAATGGCTAACATTAAGGTATACATTTCTCACAATACTTTGAACAGTACCTATTCCTCTGGGTAGAGTGAAAAATTCCTGACTGGTTTATTAAACACCCATAACAATTAGCCCTTGCTCATCACTATTCATTATCAAGGTCAAGCATACGTTTATTCTCAAGTATCAAATCCTGGTCCTTCATTTCCAGATTCATAAAATGAAAAATTGTATCTGAAGTCAATTTAATATAAGGAAATATGTACAGGAGTATTGATTTTACTTGGAGATGACAGATTTAGAATACCATGTGCTAGACAAGTGACAATCCATGTCTGTGCTTAAAGTTTCATATTATTTTATGTTTCATTGTGATGACAAGTTTTTCTTTCTTAATTTTTATTTAAAATACTTTTATATATTTGATCATATACTTTCCCTTCCCTATCTCGTCCAGATTTTCCCCAAGACCTTATCTAACCAAGTCTATCTCTCTGTTTATTCCTTTCACCCTCTTAGAAGAAGAAAAAAACAAAAGAGAAAAAAATTCAAAATCAAACTAGCCACTCCCAGGCTGAAAGACTTGTCCAATATGTTTTGTATTCTTCCTGGGCTTGTGGTCAGACCTGGAGTGTAGTTGATACAATAAATTATACTACTTTGGAGAGTTCACTGCCTCCTATACCCACAATTGGTGTGGCCTTAGGAATGGTGTACTGAAGTATATAAAAGCTAGGACAGAGGTGAATCAGCTTTCCTGGGTCATAAGATTTTAGAATTCTTATGGAAACAAACATAATGAACATGTGACTCATTTTAAATGTAATCATTTATGTAGCATATTATTTCACTTAGCAGACTGTAGTTGAATGTTTTAAAGTTAAAAGTTCAACCTTATTTTTATTTCTAAAATATCCTATATCCACACCAGAATTACAAGCAGACATATTAGTTTAGCTTCTCTGATTACAAATCAAATATAACCAATCTTTCTGCACTTTTTTCTTTTAATGTAATTGATCAATTGTGAATGTATAGCTTGAAGCCTTTCTGAACATAAAACTAAGTATAATGGGCACCCAGAACGATCCTCTGGACTACCACATGTTGAAACTTAGTGGTATGCCTGGAACCAATGATATTATCCTATCCACAGCAAAAGATATTGAAGACAAAACAAAAAAAAAAAAAAAAAACGTCTAGACCTCATCAAATGACTATTCAACACAATGAGCAGTCATTTTGTAATCTACCTATTTCACTGATGAAAACAATTAATTTTGATTCATATTGAAATAACAAACTGTGGTCAGCCATTTTTTAATGTGGCTTAGGCACTTAAGAGATTGTCTTAGGAATTTAATTGTCATGACAATATAGCCAAAAGCAACTTGGGGAGGAAAGAATTTCCTCACTTACATCCCATGTCACTGTCTATCACCTAAAGAAGTGAGGGCAGGAACTCACGGCATATACATGAAGGCGGAAACTGGAGCAGAGATAATAGAGAAGCATGGCTTAGAAGCTGACTTATTGTCTGGCTCAGTCTGCTTCCTTATCCAACTAAAGATAACATTTCACACTCTGCACTCCAAAATCACCAACAGATTTGCCTACAGACTATGTGGTAGATGTATTTTCTCAATTGATGATCAATTTTCCAGGTAATCCTAGCTCGTGTTAAATTGATTAAAACAATCAAGAAAATAACAACAAAAACAACCATGTAAGCAAGCAAACAGAAATTGAAAAAGAGTTTAACTTTTCTTCATTGTTGTTTGTGTAATACTATTCCTAGATGCTGGACAATCACCTCTATCTTGTTAGCATC
Organism: Rattus rattus; assembly: GCF_011064425.1. NCBI lineage: Eukaryota > Metazoa > Chordata > Mammalia > Rodentia > Muridae > Rattus > Rattus rattus. Next base: position 40,854,769 of record NC_046167.1, read on the forward strand.
TACTGGTATAATTAAAACACAAGTTGTCTTAATTGAGGTTTCTTCTGCTTTTATTAATAACTATGACCAAGAGAGCAAATTGAAGAGAAAGTGGTTTATTTGCTTTTCATTTTCATATTGCTGTTCATTATTGAAAGATGTCAGCACAGAAACTCAAGCAGGGCATCATTCTGGAGGCAGAAATAGATGTAGAAGCCATGGAAGAGTGCTGCTTACTGTATTGCTTCCTCTGGCTTGCTCAGCCCATTTTCTTATAGAACCCAGGATCACCAGCCTGGAATGGCACTACCAACAATGGACTGGGCACACAATCATTAATTGCTACACAAGAATTATAACTGTCTTCTGAGAGGATCTGCCAGAGTCTGATGAATACAAAGGCAGATGCTCACAGCCAACCATTAGACTGAGCTAGGGTCCCCAGTGGTGGAGTTAGAGAAAGTACTGAAGGAGTTGAAAGGGTTTGCAACCCATAGGAAGAACAAAAATATCATCCAACTAGAACCCCCAGAGCTCTCAGGGACTAAACCACCAACCAAAGGATACACATGGAGGAACCTATGGCTCCTCCACATATGTAGCAGAGGATAGCCTTTCTGGGCATCACTGGGAGGAGAGGCCCTTGATCTTGGGAAGGCTCAATACCCCAGTGTAGAGATTTGTCAGAGCTGGGAGGCAGAATGGAAGGGTGGGAGGTGGATCACTATAATAGAAGTAGTAGGAGGAAGGTTGCAATAGGGGGTTTCCAGAGGGGAAAGTGGGGAAAGGGATAATATTTTAAATGTAAATAAATGAAATGTCCAATAACAAAGAGAAAAAAGGAAACCACTCGGAAACCTACAAAATCAAATAACATAGGCCCATAGGATCTCAGAGAGACTGAAATGCCAACCAGAAAGAGGGCATGGGATGTACCTATGACCTCAAGACATATGTAACAGTCATGCAGCTGGATCTTCATGTGAGATCTCTAGTATTTGAATCAGGGGCTTTCTCTGACTCTTCCACCTGCATTTGGATCTCTTTCACCTAACTCTCCTGCCTTGTTTAGCCAAAATAGGAAGAGATGAACCTAGTCTTACTGCAACTTGATATGCCAAGGCTGTGGAGAAAAGAAAGAAAGTTAGGTGGTTGGGTGGGAAGGAGAGGCAAGAGGAAGGAACTTGGAGGAGAGAAATCTGCACTCAAGATGTAAAATAAATATATATTTTAATAAAAATATCTTCTTTAGCTGTACTTCTTCAGAGGCATTTTCCTCTCTAATGACTCAAGTTTGTGTCAAACTGACTGAGGTTCTGACTTTAATACACCCTCAATAGAAAAGTAAAATATTCTATTTATGTTATTTGGCAATCCATGACTGGTTGTGGGGAGCTCAGCTTGTGAACTGTCTCCTGGAAACTTGAAACTAGAATGTGAGCTATTTAACTATAATAATTTCTTACAGAAAATTCAGTGGCAAGGCTGCATTTCATTTGAGTGTCAAAGATTTTTGAGGATTCCCAGTGAGAGACAACATTTTGACTGACATATAAATACATGACCAGAATGAGAACAAAAGAAGAAAAAACAACGACAGCAGCAGCAGCAGCAGCAGCAGCAGCAGCAGCAACAACAACAACAACAACAACAACAACAACAACAACATAGTGTATAAAAGAGGTAAAGAAAGAAAAGATGAATGAAAAGAAAACTAATGTAAGACATAATACAAAGGCTGTCATGCTGCTATGATAACACATTTCATTAAGACCTAAAAGGAGTCTAACTTTCAGACATTCACATCAAGTTTTTCACCTCTTCTGCTATCCCACATATTTTTATTTTACTTCCTTACTTTCTAAACAATTAATTTAAAACAGAAATATCCTTTTCCCCATCCACTGAATTGTTTAAGCTTTAGCTAAAAAAGCCAGACCATTCTCTATATCAGTATTTAAGAAAATTTCTACTACAGAATAAAAAGTTTTATTTTATGCTTATTATTTAGCTCAAACAATATCTTCTCTCAAATCTAGTCAGATTTATCTGAACCTTCGTTTCTGACTATGAAAATATTTATTCTTCAAAACTTAACAGGGAATAGTTTTATGAAATCCACTTTTCTACTAGTTCTTGAATGCATGCAAAATACTAGTAATTCAATAGTATGTCACCCATTTCCTTGAAAAGTTAGGAGAGAATAGTGTGTACCTCATCTTTACGTTATTATTTTCCAAATACTACTGTTCTGAACATTGAACCTTTGATCCATTTAATCTGCATAGAAGATGATAACAGAGGACTTTTAGAAATAAATGACAATTTAACTTTATATAACAAGTTACAACATGTTTGTAAGAAGAATTAATTTCTGTTTCTCTTAAATTACATGGGAGTGATAGTCAAAGACTTCAATTCAATAGTAATATATGTCTGATACTGAAGTGTTTAATGTGGATTCCTTAGAGCCAAGGGCATTGTAAAGATTCGACAAAATGAGGTTAGAAATGATACTTCAGAACAAACAACAGCCTCCTCTTTATGAGAGTCAATACAAGAAATAGAAGAGAGAATCTCAGGTGTAGAAGATACAATAGAAGACATTGATATAACAATGAAAGAAAATACAAAGAGCAAAAAGCTCCTAACTCTAACATTCAAGAATTCTGGGACATGATGAAAAGGCTTAACCTAAGAATAATAGATATAGGGCCAGTAAATATCATCAACAAAATTATAGAAGAAAACTTACCTATCCTAAGGAAAGAGATGGCATAAACATACATGAGTCCTACAGAACACCAAAGAGATGGGACCAGAAAAATCATTCCTCCCATCACATAATAATTCAAATACAAAATGCACAAAACAAAGAAAGAATAATGAAAATAGTAAAGGAAAAATGTCAAGAAAGATATACAGGAAGACCAATCAGGAATATACCAAACTCCTCTATTGAGACTCTAAAAGCCAGAGGATCTTGTGAGTATGACATATAGACCATAAGAGAACAAAAATGCCAGTCTAGGGTACTATACCCAGCAAAACTCTCAATTCCCATACAGGGAGGAACGAGGATATATCACAACAAAATCGTATTTAAAAAAAATATATTTCCATTAGACCAGCACTTCAGAGGACAGTTCAAGAAAATCTCGAAAACAAGGAGAGAAATTATACCCTAGAAAAACCAAGGAACCGATTTCACAAGAAACCCAAAAGAAGAAAAAATACAAGCATAATCCTCCATCTAACAAAAATAACAGGAAAAAATAATCAGTAGTGCTTAATATTTCTCAACTTTAATAGACTCAATTCCGTAAAAGAAAAAAAAAAAAAAACAAAACGTAGACTCACAGGCTGGGTACATAAACAGGATGCAACATTTTGCTGCTTACAGGAAACACACCTCAGTGACAAAGACAGACACTCCCTCAAAATAAGTGGCTGGAAAATATATCACACAAATGGTTCCACGGAACAAGCTTTTAGCCAAAAATTATCAAAAAAGATGAGTGAAGACACTGCATACTCATCAAATGAAAAAATCCATCAAGTGGAAGTCTTAGTTCTGAAAATCTATGCCCCAAATGCATGGGTATCAACATTCATAAAAGAAATATTACTAAAGTTCAAAGCACACATTACATCTCGCACAATAATAGTAGGAAACTTTAACTCCCCACTCTCATGGACAGATTACAGAGTTAGAAACTATACAGAAACAAAGTGACACTAGCAGAGGTTATAAAACAAATGTTTTTTAACAGATATTTACAGAACATTTCACCCTAAAACAAAAGAATATATCTTGCTCTCAGCACCTCATGATTCCTTCTCCAATATTAACCATGTAATTGGACACAAACCAATGCAAGAAGTTTGAAATAATTCCATGCATCCTATCAGAACACCATGCACCAAGGCTGGTCTTCAACAACAAAAACAAGAAAAAGCCCACATATACATGGACTGAACAACTCTCTCAATAATAACTTGATCAGGGAAGCAATAAAGAAAAATACATTTTAGAATTTAATGAAAGTGAAGGAAAAACATACCCCAACTTATGGGACACGATGAAAGCAGTGCTAAGAGGAAAACTCATAACCCTGAGTATCTCCTTAAATAAATTGTAGAGAACATATACTAGCAGCTTAATAGCACATCTCAAAGCTCTACATTAAAAGGAAGCAAATACAGATTCAAATCTATATGATGTGGATATGACTTTTAGATAGATACCAGGTACCAAAGTTAAATTTGGATCAGGTAAACCATCTATTCAAAGAAGAAATTGAGCTCTAGTCTATAACCCCTAAGAAAACAGAAGCAGTCATTAAAAATTTCCCAACTAAAAATAGCCCAAGACCAGATGGTTTTAGTGCAGAATTCTATCAGGCCTTCAAAGAAGACATAATACAAATAATTCTCAAGTTATTTCACAAAATAGAAACAGAAGGAATAGTACGCAATACATTCTATGAAGCCACATTTACACTTATAACTAAACTACACAAAACTTTTGTTTTCACAAAGTTCCATGTAGTTCAACATTTGAAGCAATATCTGTTACTGCAATAATAGCACCTGTGATATAAAAACATAAAGAAAACAAAGACTGGAATGGATTTATCTTATAACATACATAATTTTACACCATGGACACTCCAGAGAACAGATGAGAGCTTAACAGTACTCCTTTTATAGGAGTTTCAGATTGCGTTATAAGGAATGTATCTACAACATAGAAATTTCTGTCAGTGTAATATCAATGTAATGCCAACTGTTTGGTTAGGAAAGAATTTAGTCAGTTGAGATGGTAGATGAAATAAGAATGTAAAGAAAATATAGGAGAGTTTATGAAAAACATGAAATGAAATGAATGAGCCAACTTCTGAATTATGGTGGCAGACATAAAAAAAATCTCATAGCAAGATAGGATATGGTCAGGAAAATTAACATTTATTAGAAATAGAGAAAGTGATAAGATTTCCACCCAGATAAAATAATCCTAAAGAAATTCAAATGTCCAAAATGATAAAAGAAAGTCTTCTTAATATATAGCAGTTTATATTATGACATTGATATTTTATAGTATGGTTTATATTTTTCATGCAAACTATTAAAAACGAAGAATAAAGACCATTGCATGCTGTTGGACAGATAGGTGAACACACGTCTAAAGAGAAGTCCAATGGACTAAAACGAATATTTTGCAGACTCTGTTAGATACTTCAATGGCAGGAAAGGTATAGTCCAGGTCTTTAAAGAACATAATTGCCAACCTACCAGATTATATGCAATAAAACTACGTATTAAATTCGGTAAATAAATAAAACTTTCTATCATAAAGACAAAGTAAATAAATTTACGATTATCAATCCAGATCTAGAAGAGTTACTAGAGCAAATATTCAGTCTGAAGAGAAAGATAAGAACCACAAGTCATACCCAAAAAGTTAGAGCCAAACGATGTTATTAAATGTATACTATAACAGAAGAGTAATTTATGTTACTCAGCAATAACAATCCACAAAACACTTGTCTCCCACAATAAATTTGAACATAACCTATCTGACCCATTTCAACTTTTGTTTTTTGTAAGAGACTGTAATTTTTATTTTATACTTTTTTTTCTCTATTTCCAAAGGTTCATGTTCTGAATCCTTGTTCTCGAATCTTCTGTACTATAATAAGTGGGTAGAAATTTAGGAGATGAATGCTAGTAGAAACAAGTAATATCCTCTCTCTCTCTCTCTCTCTCTCTTCTCTCTCTCTCTCTCTCTTTCTCTTGTCTCTCTTCTCTGCTCCTCACCCTTTCTTTTCTTTTCTAGGTACAATTATATGAAAATTTATTAGACCACATGTTCCTACTATAATGTACTGGGGTGTGACATGCACAAGTGAGAGTATAATGAAAAAGTGAGTAGACTAAAACCTTGGAAACTGTGCCCATAACAAAGCTTTTGTCCCTTGAGGATTAATTACTCAGGTATTTTGTTACAGCAATTAAAAGCAACTAACTCAATATTTTCCAAAGTCATTACTATTTGTGTCTATATGTCTCATTCTGAACAATTAGTCGAACCAGAATTAATTAATTAGTTAATTAATTAATACATTCACTGTAGCCAATAACTTCTAAAATAGTATTTTGTTATCTGCAAACTAAAAACTTTCTAATCTTAAAATGATTTAGTAAATGTTAGTTCAAAAATAATAACCTACTCTAATAAGAATATATACTTTCTTCTATAAATTTTGATCTAAAGAAACATTTGATGAAATAACTGTGTTATTGCAATAATAGCTATGGTGATATCAAACAAGAAAGTAAACAATGATAAGAACATATTTATCTCATAAAACATTAAATCATATATCATAAACACTATGTAGTGGAAATGCTGATGTCAAAACAAAAAGAAAACAATGATAGGAATTTATTTATCTCATAAAACATGAAATCATATATTATAAACATTATGTAGAGAAAAGAAAAATTTGATAGAATTGTTTTTCCAGATTAAGTTGTGAGGGAAGGTTATAACAACATACACATAATTGTGTTAAAGTCAGTGTAATTGCAATGATTAATAAAGAAAAATAATGAGTCAAGTCAGAGATTGAATACTAAATAAAAACTTAAACAGAATGTGGGCAATGGAAAGCTTAGGAACACTATGAAGAGACACTCAGAGAGCTATGGGAAGAAGAGATAGAAAGATTGAAAGAGCCAGAGGGGACGGATGACACAAAGAAAGCAATATCTCCATGAGACATCTGGATTGACGCACATGTGAAATCATAGAGATGTTGCAGCACTCAAAGAGCTTACTCACATTTAAACCAGACAGGCTTCAAGCACTGAAAAGGGGAAGTGGACATGAGATTCCATCATAAAAAAGAAATTACCTCGAATTGACATCAATTTGCAGAGAAAAAAATATTTTTCTCTACTGTAGTCTCACAGGGTATATCGAACACACTTAAAGATAGGTCCATGAACAGTAGTAATGGCCAACACAAAAAGTAACAACAGTACTTTTTGTAAAGGCAAAGTGAGCTCAAGTTACTTTTGTAGAATTTTTTTTATATTGCTTTTTGGGGCTTTATTAAAATTAGTGAATTTTTGCTTGTATATGATTGATTATGATTTTTGTGATTTTATTCATTTTGCTTGTGTCTCTACATTTGTAGTGTTTTGTGTCTACTTTCTTTTCTTTTTTCTTTCCTTGTTTCACTGTGAAAAGCAAAGAAAGAAAGGGAAGAGAGGAAGTTGGGTAGAAGGGAGATAGGAAGGATGTGGAATGAATTGGGTCATGGATAAGCATGATCAGAATATATTGTATAAATTATTAATCATGCAAGATAAAATTTTTATTGTCTATTATATACACTTTCAAGTGACAAATTTGTACATACCAGTTATTAAATATAAAGTATATAAACATTGTGAAATGGATTCTATGGTGAAAATATCACTTTTTTAATTGGAAAAGTTACTTTCCTTTTATTTCTTAAGGAAACCTGATAAATTATTTCTATTATATTTTACATTTAGTATTGAGTATTTTATGTACTTACATTTTAAATGTTATCCCCTTTCCCAGGTCACCTCTCTCCCATCACTCTCCCCCTGCTTTTATGAGGATGCTCCCTATTCTACCCATCCACTCTCCCTCCCCAAAACTCCTGGTATTCACCTACACTGGGGAAATCAAAGGTCCAAGGGCTCCACCAACTATTGATGCCATACAATGCCATTCTCTGGTACATAAGTGGCTGGAGCCATTGGTACCCCCATGTGTACTCCTTGGTTTGTGGTTTAGTCTCTGGGAGATCTGGAGGTTCTGGTTGGTTGATATTGTTTTTCTTCCTATGGGTTTTCAAACCCTTTCAGCTCCTTTGTTACTTTTTATAATTCCTCCACTGGGGATCTGGTGCTCAGTTTAATGATTGACTATGATAATATGCCTCTGTATTTGACAAGCTCTGGCAAAGAATCTCAGGATATGGCTACATTATGATCCTATCAGCAAACACTCCTTATCATCTGCAATAGTGTCTGGATTTTGTGTCTGTATATTTGGTGGTCCCCTGTGTGGGGCGGTCTCTGGTTGGGCTCTCCTTCAGTATCTGCTACATACTTCATCTCTATATTTCCTTCCCTGAGTATTTTGTTCCCCTTTATAGAAGGACTGAAGCATTCACTCTTTGGTCTTCCTTCTTCTTGAGATCCATGTGGTCTGTAAACTGTATCTTGATTATTCTGAGATTTTGGGCTAATATCTAGTTATCAATGAGTCCATAGCATGTGTTTTCTTTTGTGACAGGGTTACCTTACCAAGTATGATATTTTCTAGTTCCATTCATTTACTTAAGAATTTCATGAAGTCATTGTTTTTAATAGCTGAGCAGTATTCCATTTTGTAAATGTATCATATTTTTGGTATTCATTCCTCTGTTCAAGAACATCTGAGTTCTTTCCAGCTTTTGATTATTATAAATGAAGCTGCTATGAGCATAGTGGAGCATGTGTCCTTGTTTTATGTTGGAGCATCTTTTTTTTTCTTATTATTAACTTGAGTATTTCTTATATATATTTCGAGTGTTATTCCCTTTTCCGGTTTCCGGGCAAACATCCCCCTCCCCCCTCCCCCCTTCCCCCTCCCCTTCCTTATGGGTGTTTTCCTCCCAACCCTCCCCCCATTGCCGCCCTCCCCCCGACAGTCTAGTTCACTGGGTGTTCAGTCTTAGCAGGACCCAGGGCTTCCCCTTCCACTGGTGCTCTTACTAGGATATTCATTGCTACCTATGAGGTCAGAGTCCAAGGTCAGTCCATGTATAGTCTTTAGGTAGTGGCTTAGTCCCTGGAAGCTCTGGTTGCTTGGCATTGTTGTACATATGGGGTCTTGAGCCCCTTCAAGCTCTTCCAGTTCTTTCTCTGATTCCTTCAACGGGGTCCTATTCTCAGTTCAGTGGTTTGCTGCTGGCATTCGCCTCTGTATTTGCTGTATTCTGGCTGTGTCTCTCAGGAGCGATCTACATCTGGCCCTGTCGGTCTGCACTTTTTGTTTCATCCATCTTGTCTAATTGGGTGGCTGTGT
>NC_046167.1:40863962-40945710 GCF_011064425.1 Rattus rattus
GTCCCGATTCCACCCGGCAAGTCACTTGCAGTAGATAAGTTAGTCTTACTTTGGTCCCGAGGCTCGAGTTCGCTCGCGGGGTTCTGCCCACGGGCTCTCCGCGGTGGCAAAACACTGATTTCTTAATTTTGAAGTTAGATAAATACAGAGGATTCCTCTGAAACACACACACACACAAAATAAGCCTTCTTACCACCTCACAGTACTTTTCTAAAATTGACCACATTCTCAACAAGTCTCAATAGATATAAGAAAAATGAAATAACTTCCTGCATCCTATAAAACTACCACATGAGTTCAAGCTCGACATTAACAACAATAGAAATAGCAGAAAGCTTATAAAATCATGGAAAGTGAACAACTCTCTAATGAATGAAAAATGTCAGAGCGAGGGGGTGAGAGAGAGAGAGAGAGAGAGGGAGAGAAGAGAGAGAGAGAGAGAATGAGCTTGGAGTAGGTACAGAACACATCTATACACTAAGTTCTCAGCACAAAAGAGATTTATTACTTTGGAGGGACAGGCAAAGTGGGGGCTGCCACTGTATCACACAAGAACAGATAGTAAGTGTTTTTGCAGAAGTGTGTTTTTAAGGATAAGAAAAGAAAAGTCTTCATTAGGATGAGTTGGTAAATCTTTATTAGATAGGTTAGCCAGTGAAGCCAAATAATGAATTTTGATTGCTGGACTTTGATGTTTTGATAGTTGGACCTTGATGAACAGTCTCAGGAATGAGTCAGTGGCCAAATAGGGCAATAGACCTTGGGGGCTAACTTTAAGAATGCAATCTAAAGGTTTAGCAAGGAAGAGGGAGGGAAAGTGGCAAAATCAGTTGGTACCATGTTTGCAATGCTCAGGGCTGTTAGAAAGTCCTTCAAAAACAGAAATAAAGAAAGGAATGAAAGACTTTCTGGAATTCAATGAATATGACTGAATACACATCTTGCCAAAACTTAAGCAACACATTGAAAGCAGTGCTTAGAGGAAAGTTTATGGCAATGAAGGCCAACATAAAACATTAGAGATAGCTCCTACTAACAACCTAACAGCACACCAGGAAACTCTAGAATAAAAAGAACTAATCATAACCAAGAGATGCCAGAAAATAATCAAACTCAGCGCTGGAATCAATAAATTAGAATAAAAAACAATACAAAGAATCAATGAAACAAAGAGTTGGCTCTTTGAGAAAATCAACAAAATAGATAAACCCTTATCCAAACTATGTAAAAGACAGAGAGAGACTATTCAGGTGAACTATATCAGAAGTAAAAAAAGGGATATAACAACAGACACAGAAGAAATCCAGAGAATCATAGGGACATACTTTAAAAATTTTTACTCCACCATCTTGGAAAACTTACAATTGGGTAATTTTCTCCACGGGTGCCACTGGTCAAGATCAGATAAACAATTTAAATAGACAATTATTAAAAGCCCCTCCTCCCCACTTCCAAAAGCCCAGGTCCTGATGGTTTTACTTCATAATTCTACCAGACTTTTAAGGAGGCGTTAATGACAATATTCCTCAAATTATTCCACAGAAACAGAAGAGACATTGCCTAATTCATTTTATGGGGCCACAGTTAACCTGATACCAAACCACAGAAAGACACAAATAAATAATTTATATACCTGTTTAAATGTTTTGTCTGACAAAACAAGAGTCATGCAAGGATGAAGGATAAGTCAGATATTGAAAGAAGCTTCATTGGCAAATTCTAGAGAGCTTTGAAATTGCACATTCGAAAGATGTCCATTCTTTCAACCATTCAAGCAATAATGATATGCTTGTGTCTGGCTCTATGTATGCTAAGTGTTGAGGACAGAAGTTAGATACCAATCTGTTTACATAGAACTTTTAGATTTGAAGTGAATGTATGGATTTCCACTTTGTTCTGATGCCACAAAGGCTGCTCACAACTGTCCATGAATGGTTCCAAATTGTTCTCAGAATTACCTTTTATCTAGTTCAGATGAAAGTAGCCTACAGCAGAACCTCTAGTAGGAGCTATGTCTATAACATCTACATTTCAAATCTTGAATACTTGCTTTTGGTTTTCAAAGGAGTATAGCTTGACTTTTAACAACTTGTTTTTAACGTGAACCAGACCTAGTTGACTGATTTACCCCAAAGTAGATGGAAACAGTCATAGAAATTGATAGGAAAATTTATGGTCAGTTCAACTTGATTTTTCCACACTTTTGGAGTGACAATAGTCAGGCATATGTCCAAACTGTAAATGAGAAGACTGTTGTGTAGAAACAGAGAAAAGAATAAGTTGCACAAATAGAAACAGAAAGTAGACCATGTTTGCCAGAGTTAAAAAGCAGGGGTGATAGGGAATTGTTAGTCGAAGGATACATAATTATACCTGGGAGGAATAAATTCAAGAGAGCTATTGTACAACAGGCTAACTACAACCAATTACAGTAAACTATAGTCTTGAATAGCACAATGTTAAATATTCTTATCATAAAATGCTAACTGCAAGATGATACATTTGTTAATTCACTATATTTAACCACTGAAAAATATATTTTCTTCAAAACATAATATTGAACACCATACATGTGTACAACTGTAGCTATCAACTTCTAAGAAAGTTAGATACAAATTGTCAGAAAGGTATTAATAACTAATGGATAAACAGGCTGCAATTGTAAAAAGAATAGTGTTTTGTCAAAGTGAGTTGATTTTAAAATGTTAAGTAGAGAAGAATGGGGGGAGAAAGGGAGAAAGAAAAGTACAGAAGGGTGGTAGCATATTTGGAGAAATTTAAGAAACACAATAAATTAACATAATATATTTTAGGATAAATGATTTATGAATACAGTGATTTGATTTATTAGTCAATATATATTTTTAACAGGAATCAATCCTATGACAAAGGTATAAGGTTGGGTCTGTCTCTAGATTATTCTAAGCTAACAGTTTATAAACGAGCCTCCTTGGAAAGGATTTCACTGGGAAATAAAGGAACTGTGAAGATACTTTTAAGTTTTAGGTTTAAGGTTTATCCATATAAATAGGGACATAGTGAAGAATGACTTAGAGCCAAAGAAAATTAAGATACTGAGATATTTAGTACAAAAATTTGCTTCTAAAAGTCTCTTTGCCCTAGTGTTAGTAGCTTCCTATTGAGCAAAAAGCATTAATCTCCACAGGGACCTCATCTCTACTCTTAGTGGAGCAATTATTTCTTGCAAATTCATAATGGAAGCAATTCTCCAGTTATTTTCCCCTTGAAATTCTCTGAAGAAGACTGCAAATTAATGAGCGAACTTGAGTTTACTAAGTGATCCCTGGGAGAAAAGGCAGGTATAGTTCATATCACCAGGGCCTGCCTTGTAGTTTTAGCTGCATGCACACATGCATCAGTAGCTCTGTTAGGACTGACACTTAAAAATGAGTGACTGTGTTATTGCCAATTATTTTCTTAATAATATATCTCATCTAGATACTTTGGAATGTATGGAATGTATATTATTATGATTTTTATTATTTCATCTTTGATATTATAATATAATTACATAGTTTCTTCCTTCCTTTTTCTCCTTTCAAGCCCTTCCATATACCTATTCTTGCTCTCTTTCAAATCCATTGTCTCTTTTTGCATTGTTATTTCACACACACACACACACACACACACACACAAATACATAATACTTACACATAAATACAATCTGTTCAGTCTGTAAAATGCTATTTGTTTTATGTGTCATGGCTAACCATTGAGTATTGGATAATTCATTGTGCTCTTCCCTGAGCAAGACTATTTCTCTCATTCTCTGCATTCTTTTGTTGCCTGTAATTTGTGTGTTTAGGGTTACAGAAGAGGATGAGCAAAGACTGTAAAGGCCAGAGGATCAGGGAGTTTGCTATGAGATTGTGTGTCCTAATAATGTCAGGAGATAGACCCATACAGTCTCACCAACATGGCTGCCTAAACATGAGCTGAGCAATGATAACAATATATCTCTATATAGACATATATACATTCATTTTTTAAAAAAAATTGGTAACTTCTATTAAATGACAATGAAGTTTCCATTTTTGCTTGTTTAAAACAGGTATTAGGAAATATGAAGTTTCCATTTTTGCTTATTTAAAACAGGTATTAGGAAATATGAAGTTTTTACACCGTGAATGAAACAGAGAGCATTTTCACATAGTAATTACATTTGAGATTTTTGTGTACAACCTCCATACTGCTTTCCATAAAACTGTATTAATTAAATTATGTTTCTGCCAGGAGTGCTGACTGTTTTCTACAGTCTTAGCTAGCATTCAGGAAGCAAAGGCAGAAAATTGCCATGAGCTTGAGTACAGCTTACTTTCAGATAAGGCTACATATTGAGACAGTGTCTCACTATGAATAGTGAATTGCGAAGAAATTATAAAAGACACATAGGAAAAAATGAAAGGGCAATCATATTCATAAGTAGTGGTCATTTTTTGGTTTTGATAATTGCCAACATAGGTTGAGTGATATAGCATTACATCTTATTTTTTGATAATTAGAAATATTGCACATTTTAATATACATTTGAATATTTTTATATTGATTGGTTATTATTTTTTGTTTTGTTATTGGATTGTTGGACTTACTAAATTTTTTGGGTATTTTCTTGTCGAATGCATGGTTTTACCACTTTCTTCCATCCTGTCTGTTGTCTCTTCACTGAGATAATTTTTTTTTGCTTTTTAGATATTTTTAGTGTGATATAACTCATTTATCTATGTATACATTTGTGGTGCTGTTAAAAAAAACTGCACTTTCCAATATCCTAAAATATTATCTGTATATATGTATATTTGTTTCATTGTTTAGAGTTTTACATTTGACACAACTAAAAATAAACAGAAAAAAAGTTGCATGGTATAAAAAGTAGATGAACCAAGCATTTGTAAATACATGAATACAACCTGCTCAATTTGTGTAATGCTACCTTTACGTAAGTTTATGTAACAATAATTAATGAAAAAGTGTCCATGAGTTTCAAAGGGAGCAAGGAGAGGTGTATGGGATGTTTGGATGGAGAAAAGGAAGGAGAAAATGACACAAATTATATAGTAATTTTGAGATTGAAATTACTTTTGAAAATCAATGCATTTTGCTATTCTGAAAGAGTCATTTGATATAACAAAAAGATCTCATTGAACATAACTATAAAAATCACAAAATACCAATTTTAAACAAAGTGAGACAATATAACTAAAATTAGAGGTATTAGAAGTGCAAGATATTAGAAAGACATAATATAGAGAAAAGTGGAAAGACAATCATGTTTATAAGTAGAAGGTTCTGTGCTGTTAAAATGGCCACACTACCCAATACAGAGGTCAATGCTAGCAGCAAACCACTGAACTGAGAACAGGACCCCCTTGAGAGGAATTAGAGGGGGATTGAAAGAGTTGAAGGAGCTTGCAACCCCATAAGAACAACAATGCCAACCAAACAGAGCTTCCATGGACTAAGCTACTACTGAAAGACTATACATGGACTGACCCAGGGCTCCAACTGCATATGTAGCAGAGAATAGCCTTGTTGGGGCCAAGTTTGGACCCCCAGTGCAGGGGAATATAGAGGGAGCACTAAAGGGTATGGATGGGGGAATACCTATATGGTAGAGGGGGAAGGTATGGGGAGCTTATGGGCAGGAAACTGGGAAAGGGAATAACATTTGAAATGTAAGTAAAGAAATATATCTAATAAAAAATATATATCTAATAAAAATGGCCATACTATCTAAAATAATCCACAGATTCAGTGTATTCCATGCTGTAGTGTAGATGACATTCTTTCAGAAATAGAAAAACAACCTAAACCTTTTTTTACTATATAATGATAGATCTTGAAAAGTTAAGGTTACTTTGAACTAATACAATTTTAGAGACTCCACACCACTTGTCTTCCGAATCCACTTCAAATCAACTGTAACCAAACCAACAGACACAAGAATAAATGCAAGCACAAGGAGAGTAAAATGCTTCTCTCACACCACATAAAAACAAAGTATGCTTAAACCCAAGAAAGATCATGGAAGTACTGGGGGAAGCACATGGAGAGCTCGTGGCATTGGTGTGGATAAGGGAACTTTGGATCTGACTCCAAGCATCTAGAAAAGAAAACAAAAGACTCAGCAACGGGATTATTTTAAGCAGAAAAAAAGCCTTTGCACAATTAAAAAGGCAATTGAAAAATTGAGAAGATGGGAGAGTGTTTGAGGGTCTGATGAAACGCTGAGAATGAAGACATAAACTGGTCACCAGACATATGATATATGTCTTAACAGCTAGGGAAATGGAAGTGAAAACAATAATCAATTAGTATCTTTAAAAATGAATGTTATCAAGAAGGAGATAACAAATTGTAGAGAAAAGGAAAGCCACATATTCTATTACTAGTAATGTCAGAAGCTATATTCATAAAGTCTCACCAACATGGAAATGGAGCCTAGGTCTGTCATCCATTAAAAATAGAATTAGGGAAGTTTTTTTTTTTAAATAAACAAATCCTTTGTGCATACGTGATCTGTGGCATTCCCTTCCCCCAATGAAAATAGATCTCTTTCCCCTATTCCTCATGTCCCTTCCCCACTTCCAGGATCCATTTACTTTCTGTTTCTCACTAGAAAAGAAGAGGCTTCTAAGAGATAACAGCAAAACATAACAGAATAAAATATAATAAGATAAAAGAAAAACCATCACATCGAATTTGGACAAGTAAACCAGTCAAAGGAAAAGGCCCAAGAGAAGGAACAAGAATCAGACATGCTCATTCATACATTCTGTAGTCCCATTAAAACACTAAAGTGAAAAGCATAATACATATTCAGAGGACCTGGTACAGACCCATGTAGACCCTAGGCTTGGTACTTCATGGTCGGTGAGTTTGTATGAGCTTTAATCTGTTAATTTAGAGAGACTTGTTCCAGTGCCCTCTATGACTTTGACTTCTATGCTCATTCTTCCATTGGGTTACCTGAGCTCTAAGGGGAAGGATTTGATGCAGATATCCATTTAGAGCTGAGTGTTCCAAGGCTTATCACTCTCTGTATGTCTATATTTAGGTTTTATTATTTTTTCCTTATATACTACAAGAGAAAGCTGCTCTGATGATGGCTGAATAAGGCACTGATTATGAATATAGCAGAATATCATTAGTAGTTATTTTTTCACACCTTTTTTTGACCAGTAATATTTGGTTTTATCCTAGGTCTCTGGTTCTTGGTCACCCAAGCAGTGTTCTATATGGCTTCCATTTTGTGGAATGGGCCTTAGGTCAAATCACATATTGGTTGGCTACTCCCACAAATTTTGTGCCACTCTTGCCCTAGCATCTTTTTCAGGCAGAACAGATTGTAGATCAAAATTTTTGCAGCTGATTCATTTATTCACTTTGCTTTTAATAGTCTGCAGAGTCTATTCCTGTACCAAAGACACTAGAACTTATGGGTAAAGGTTCTATTTAGGCACCAGATCAACCTCTCCATGTTCAACATGTTGTGTGGGTATTGTCATCAGCAATGGGGCATTTCTATCATTTTTTGGAGAGTAACATCATCTCAGGAACAGTTGGGCTATTTGAGGATTTCCGCCACGGGGCCCCTTTAATCAACAACTCAATTGCACGTAACCTAGTCCAGGTACTGGAAGCTTTGGTGACAAGAGATGGCCAGTTGGGATTCTGTCTCCCCCATTATTTGAGGACTTCATTAGGGTAGCCCTTGTATACTTTAGAAAGTTTCCACTGCACCAAGTTTCCCTACTACTCTTCAAATGCCTTTCAATTTTAGCTATCTTTCCCCACATTTTCTCTCTGTACCCACTTAATCTTCCTCTTCCATTTTCTCCAAATCCAGGTTTATTGTATTTCATTCTTCTAGGAAGATTTATGTATCTCTCCTAGTCTCTTTATCTTCCTAATCTCTCTGGGTCTATGCATTGCAGCTTGAATATTATTTACTTAATGACTAATATCCATATATAAGTTAACACATACCACATTTAACCCAGATCTGCCTTCCTTCACTTGGGATGATTTTTTTCTAGTTCCATCCATTTCATGATGTCATTAAAAGAAAAAACCAGCTGAGTAATACTCCATTGTGTAAATATACCACATTTTCTTTATCCATTCTTCTTTTAAAGTACATCTATGTTGTTTCCAGTTTCTGGCTATTACAAATAAAGCTGGTATGAATATAGTTGAGCAAGTGTTCTTGTGATATACTGGAACATCCTTTGGGCATGTACCCAGGAGTGGCATAGCTGGGTCTTGGGGTGGATTGACTCCCATCTTATTGAAGAATTGCTATACTGGTTTCGATGGTGACTACACAAGTTAACACTCACACCAGCAATGGAGGAGTGTTAGTGCCCCTTGTTCCATATCCTCTCCAGCATGAGCTGTCACTTGTGTTATTCATCTTAGCCAGGTGTAAGTTGGAATTTCAAAGTAGTTTTGATTTGCATTTCCCAATTAGAGATGTTGAACATTTCTTTGTTTCTCAGCCATTTAAGATTCCTTTACTGAGAATTCTCTGTTTAGATCTATTTGTACTCATTTTTAAATTAGATTATTAGATTTTTTTTCCAAAAAAATCTTTATGTTCCTTTATTGGAGCAAGATTCCTGATGTATACAGTGATGTATTTACTAAACAGAGTCCTGTGCAGAAATTACACCCTATCCATCTAGACAGATTTTGGTTACACTTTGCCTATTGCTGGAGTAGTTCCATTTATAAAGTTTTTATATATCAGAAAGCTTTGAATTTGACCAGGCTGTCCATTAATCATTTCTGAAAAAGTGGCATTTCATTTTAGCTCTATTTTACAGCATTAAAAAGCTTATGCATCAGGTCACTTCCTGAAACATTGTTCTTTGCACAATGGCGCTGGGCAGACAGCTCTTCATCCACCCAGGTCAGAGAGAGTTTCTGCTACATACCCATGACAGCCCATGTCACCGACTGCTCACCCTGACAGACAGCCCACCTTCTTGGTCAGTTCACACTTCCAGTTCACACCAGCAACTGTCCTTTGTAGATGGCATTAGAGCATCAGGTCAGTGACAGTGGGAGCAAGTGCTGCCATGAGATCCAGGTAACTAAAGAAAGGCCCTTATTTATTTATTTTTTTTTAAAAAATGTCAAATGTGAGATAAAAATCAAGGGTACAAGTCCACAGCAGCAAGCTGTGCCCACTCAGTTACAGAGATGTTAAGATATGATTCAAATCCCTTTAACTCAATCTGCACAGCCCTGAGGTCATCCTGCCAAGTGCGTATCAAAAAATAGGAAGTTAGGGAGACAAAGTTTGACCTGGTGTCATTATGCAGGTCAAACTTGGAAGGTCTGTGGAGCATCTGTTCTGACAGAAAAGCATCAGGTCCTTTGTGTACGCATTGATTTTATTGTAACAAAGCAACTTGTACATGGCAACATTTAAAATGAGCATCATTTTCCTTCCAGTGAAAACTGAAAGAGGAAAAAAAAAGGAAAAGAAAAAAATTAAAGATAAAAGTTACAACAGAGAATGTTAACTCCAAATAAAACCCTACAGCTTCTGCTGATTCTCCCATTGAGTGGCAGGGCTCAAGTCTTCATCAGGAGAGAGTTTTATTTTAAGTGTCACCTTAAACAGCAAGAATATCTGTTAAATGTCGCAATGAAACATGACAAAGGAGAAGCCATGTTGTCAGATGCCCACCTACCCCACCCCCTGACACCTCGATCCCACCCTTGCTCACTGTCTATAACCCCCATTTTTCTTTTTTTCCTTTTTATTAAACAAGAGAAAGTAGACAGATACATGTTGGTAAATGCTAACATCTGTATTCACATAGAGATACAGTGTAATCTCTGAGCCCAATATACAGAGAAAAGAAAAAGCTAGAACTCTATGCACTACTACATAGGGGCCTAGCACCCTCCAGCCTCCAGCAGAGCCAAGGGAACTGGAGGGCTTTTCTTTCTTCCCACAGAGCATGGTGGTGGTGTTGAATCCACAGTTTGAGACAAGGATAAAAAATGAATTTAGAACAGAAATGTGAAGATGCTTTTCCTGTTGTAATTTGCTCAAGATATTTTTCCCCAAATTAGTTGACAACTATGATGTTGAGACCTCAAAAACAGGGCAACTGAGCCCAGAGGGACAGGGAGGAAAGGACTGCAACTTGCTTCCAGGGACTGGAGAAATTTAAAAAATAAGAAGAAAATGAAAAAGAAGGTTGGATCCATCGGTCTTCTGTGCTAGTCATCCTCCCCTTCATCCTCCTCTCCTTCCTCCCCTTCATCCTCATCGTCATCTTCTTCACCTTCATCCTTGTCTCCTTCTTCAACAATATCTTCCAACCCTTGTTCCTCTTCATCATCGTATCATCATCCTCTGCCTCTCCTTCTTCATTATCCATATCGGGAACCAAATAGTACTGTAAAGAATTCGGCCAAATATCATCTTTGATGGCCTCTCCTAACTCGTCAGCACCTATGTTAGAATGGTCAGTAAACCAGGCAGAGAAGCTCTCTGGCTCTTCGTGCTGCCTCTTCCTGCTGGCCTTATTCTGTGTTTGACTTGAGCGTTTTGTCAACTCCTTTCCAGATTTTCATTTGATTTCGGGACTTTGAAGATGGGTTCTTTCAGATGAAATTCTTTGGAGAGAACTTTATTTTCAAAGTAAGGATTTTCATCAAAATAAAAATCTATTCTGTAACCTGATTTAATGTCTTCAAATTCTGTGACTTCAACTCTGGTCAAATAATGCAGGGCCTCCTCGTCTTCCTTCCCAAGCAGTGCAGACACTTGTGGATGGTTGACAAATGTTGTTACCCAAAAATGTGGGATTTTGGCGATCAATTCTGACCTCTTCTGAAAAAATGGTTGGCGGAGTTTGTTATATTTTTGTTCTACTTTCAAAATTTCCTCACTGGCTTGTTCATTAAGTCTGTCTATTTCACTTTGTACTTCATCAATATGTTCAACTGTTTCTTGCTGTTCTTTTTCTCCCTTCGGCAGGCCGGGAGAGGCTGACTTGTCCTCCAGCTTCGGGGCAGCAATGGGTCTGGGTTTCTTGGGCTAAGGCAGGATTGCAGATTGCCTTCAGGGCCATGGCACAAGGGAGGTGGCCAGGAGACAGAGGCCAGAGCCCTGATGTTCACAGCAGGAGGAAACTCACAGGAACTCTAGATTTTTTGATATGTAGTTTCTTGAGTGTTTTGTATATTTTGGATATTAGGCCTCTATTGAATATGGAATTGGTCATGGAAGAAATAAAAAAGGAATTAAAGACTTTTTAGCATTCAATGAAAATGAAGGCACAGCATATACAAACTTATGGGACACAGTGAAAGCAGTGCTAAGAGGAAAACACATAGCTCTGAGTGCCTTCATAAAGAAATTGGAGAGATCACACACTAGCAGCTTAACAGCTCATCTGAGTGCTTTAGAACAAAAAGAAGTAAATACACTCAATAGGAGTAGATGGTAGGAAATAAGCAAACTCAGGGTTGAAAGCAATCAAGTAGAAACCAAAAGAACTATATAAAGAATCAACAAAACAGGGGTTGGGGATTTAGCTCAGCGGTAGAGCGCTTGCCTAGCAAGCACAAGGCCCTGGGTTCGGTCCCCAGCCCTGAAAAAAAAAAAAAAAAAAAAAAAAAAAAAGAAAAGAAAAGAAGAATCAACAAAACTAGAATCTGGTTCTTTAAGAAAATAAACAAGATAGATAAATCTTTAGCCAGACCAATCAAAGGGCACAGAAACAGTATCCAAATTAACAAAATCAGTAATGAAAAGGGAGGCATAACAACAGAAACTGAGGAAATTAAAAAAACAAAACAAAACATCAGATTCTACTACAGAAGCCTATACTCAACAAAACTGAAAAATCTGGATGAAACTGACAGTTTTCTAGACAGATAATTGGTACCAAAGTTAAATGAGGATCAGATAAACTGTTTAGACAGCCCTATAAACCAAAAGGAATTGAAGCATTCATTAGAAGTCTCACAACCAAAAACAGCCCAGAGCCAGATGGTTTCAGTGCAGAAATCTGTCAGATTTTAAAAGAAGATCTAATACCAATACTCCTCAAACTATTACATAAAATAGAAACAGAAGGAACACTACCCAATTCTTTCTATGAAGTCACAATTACACTGATGCCTAAACCACAAAATGACCCAACAAAGAAAGAGAACTTCAGATCAATTTCCCTAATGAATACTGATGCCAAAATACTCAGTAAAATTCTCATAAACTGAATCCAAGAACACATGAAAATGATCATCCACAGGTTGGGGATTTAGCTCAGCGGTAGAGCGCTTGCCTAGCGAGCGCAAGGCCCTGGGTTCGGTCCCCAGCTCCGGAAAAAAAGAAAAAAGAAAAGAAAAGGAAAAAAAAAGAAAATGATCATCCACTATGATCAAGTAGGCTTCATCTTAGGAATGCAGGAATGGTTTAATATACAGATATTTATTAATGTAATCCACTATATAAACAAATTGAAAGAATAAAACCACATGGTCATCTCGTGAGATGCTGAAAAAAATCTTTGACAATATACAACACCTATTCATGTTAAAAGTATTAAAGAGGTCACGATTTCAAGGTGGATACCTAAATATAATAAAAGAAATATACAGCAAACAAATAACCAATATCAAACTAAATGGAGAGAAACCCAAAGCAATGCCATTAAAAACAGGGACAAGACAAGGTTTCCCACTCTTTCCCTATCTACTCAATATAGTACTCAGAGTCCTGGCCAGAGCAATTAGACAACAAAAAGAGTTCAAAGGGATACAAATAGGGAGGGAGGAAGTAAAAATATGAAAGTATACATGAGCAACCCCAAAAATTCCACCAGAGAGGTTCTACAGCTCATGAACAACTTCAGCAAAGTGGCTGGATATAAAATTAACTCTAACAAATCAGTAGTCTCTCTCTACTCAAAGGATAAACAGGCTGAGAAAGAAAATAGGGAAATGACGCCATTCACAATAGTCCCAAACAATATAAAATTCCTTGGTGTCACTCTAACAAAGCAAGTGAAATATCTGTATGACAAGAACTTCAAGTCTCTGAAGAAAGAAATTGAAGAAGACCCCAGAAGATGGAAAGATCTTCCATGCACATCAATTGGCAGGATTAATATAGTAAAAATGGCCATGTTACCAAGAGCAATATAAAGATTTAATGCAATTCCCATCAAAATTTCAGCTCAATTCTTCATAGAGTTAGAAAGAGAAATTCTCAAATTCATTTTCAGTAACAAAAAACATAGTATAGCAAAAACTATTCTTAACAAAAAAAGAACTTCTATAGGAATCACCATTCCTGACCTCCAACAATACTATAGAACAATAGTGATAAAACTACATGGTATTGGTATAGAAACAGGCAGATAGATCAGTGGAATAGAATTGAAGACCCAGAAATGAACCCACACAACTATGGTCACTTTATCTTTGACAAAGGAGCTAAAACCATACAGTGGGAAAAAGATAGTATTTTCAACAAATGGTGCTGGTTCACTTGGCAGTAAGCATGTAGAAGAATGCAAATAGATCCATTCTTATCACACTGTACAAAGTTCAAGTCCAAGTTGATCATGCACCTCAACATAAAGCCAGATACACTCAAACTAATAGAAGAGAACGTGGAGAAGAGCCTAACACATGGGTACAGGGGAACAGAACATCAGTGCCTTATGCTCTAAGATCAAGAATTGTCAAATGGGTCTTCATAAAATTGCAAAGCTTCTGTAAGGCAAAGGACACTGTCAATAGGACAAAATGGCAACCAACAGATTGAGAATAGATCTTTACCAATCTTACATCAGATAGAGGGCTAATTTCCAATATATACAAAGAACTCAAGAAGTTAAACTCCAGAAAACCAAATAACCCTATGAAAAAGTAGAGTACAGAACTAAATAGAGAATTTTCATCCAAGGACTCTCGAATGGCTGAGAAGCACTTAAAGACATGTTCAACAATGTTAGTCATAAGGGAAATGCAAATCAAAATGACTCTGAGATTTCAATTCACACCACTCATTATGGCTAACATAAAAACTCAGGTGACTGCAGATGCTGTTGAAGATGTGGAGAAAGAGAAACTTTCCTCCATTGCTGGTGGGATTGCAAGTTGGTACAACCACTTTGGAAATCAGTCTGGCAGTTCCTGAGAAAATTGGAAATTGTTCTACCTGAGAACCCAGCTATACCTCTCCTGGGCATATACCCAAAAGATGCTCCAACAAAGCACTAGAACACATGCTTCACTATGTTCACAGTGGTCTTATTTATAATAGCCAGAAGCTGGTACAACCCAGATGTTCCTAAATAGATGAATGGATACAGAAAATGCATATTTACATGATGGAGTACTATTCAGCTATTAAAAAACAATGACTTCATGAAATTCTTGGGCAAATGGATGGAACTAGAAAATATCATCCTGAATGAGGTAACCCAGACACAAAAGAACACAAAAGTATGTACACACTAATAAGTGGATTTTAGCCCAGAAGCTCACAATGCTCATGATACAACTCACAGACCACATGGATCTTAGAAGAAAGGAAGACAAGTGAGTGAATGCTTTAGTCCCTTATTGAGGGGGAGCAATAGGATTGTAGGAAATGGAGGGAGAGGGGACCAGGGAGGGAGAAAGGAGTGGGAGGAAATAAGGATGGCTGTACCAGGAACTGGAGATGTGAGAGAGTTACCGAGGATCTGGAAATTGAACAAAAATATGTGTGTGTGTGGGGTGAGGACCTGTGGATAGCCCTAGAGCGTCCCAGACACCAGGGAAGCATGAGGTTCCTGTGACTCAGTGGGATTAACTTTAATTGAAATGGGCAGAGAAGGGGGAGAAAAACTGTTGTGACCACCACCAGTAGATAGGCGTGGTCCCTGGTGGAGGGATGGGGCCACCCACCCATTTCAAAGTTTTTAACACTGAAATGATCCTGTCCAAAGGAAGAACAGGGACAAAAACCATGAAACAGAGACTGAAGGGCCAACTAGGAACTGCCCCACCTGGGGAATCCATCATGTCTGTAGACACCAAAACCAACACTGCTTTGATGGTCAAGAGGTCTTGCTGGATCTGTGCCCAGAGCTGACCCTGTACCACTGCTCTCAGTGCCAGGATCCGAGTTGGGGAAAGCTGGTCTCCAAGGAGTGCTGACACACAGATTTATAGGAGGGTCAAACCACTGTCAGAGTCAGCAAGACCAGCTAACACCAGAGATAACCAGATGGCAAGAGGCAAGTGTAAGAAACTACAAACAGAAATCACTTAGCCTCTTCAGAACCCAGTTCTCCCACCAGAGCAAGTCCAGGATGCCCCAACACATGGGAAAAGCAAAAATCTGATTTAAAATCACATTTCATGATGATGATGATGTTAGAGGACTTAAAGAAAGATGTAAATAACTCCCTTTAAAGAAATATAGGACAGTACAGGTAAACAGGTAGAAGCCCTTAAAAAGGAAACACAAAAATCCCTTAAAGAATTACAGGAAAACAAAAGGAATTGAACAAAACTATCCAGGATCTAAATATAGAAATAGAAACAATTAATAACTCACATAAGGAGACATCCCTGGGTTTGGCCAGAGTCCCGGACCAGCGGAGGATCCCTGCCTTCAGCAGCTCTCTGCTCTCAGGCCCCCTGGAGGGGAGTTCTCGCCGCCTGGTCGGGCGGACACTCCTGAGGCAGCAGAGTGGAGGAGACCACCAACGCTGCCCACCCCTGCCCACATCCCTGGCCCAGGAGGAAACTGTATACGGCCTCTGGGTACCCGTAGAGGAGGGCCCAGGAGCAGCAGGTCCACTGCGTCTGAGACACCGCACCTGAAGGGACCGACTGGATAAACAGTTCTCTGCACCCAAATCCCGTGGGAGGGAGAGCTAAACCTTCAGAGAGGCGGACACGCCTGGGAAACCAGAAGAGACTGCACGCTGCACACAGTTCTGACCCCAGAGGAAAACAAAAGCTCTCTGGAACCCGGGTGCACGGAACCTCCCGGGAAGGGCGGCGCAGATCTTCCTGGTTGCTGAGGCCACAGAGAGCTCATAGGCAACACCCCGTGAGCAAACTTGAGCCTGGGAACCACAGGTAAGACAAACTTTTCTGCTACAAACGACTTGCCTGGTGAACTCAAGACACAGGCTCACAGGAACAGCTGAAGACCTGTAGAGAGGAAAAACTACACGCCCGAAAGCATAACACTCTGTCCCCATAACTGGCTGAAAGAAAACAGGAAAACAGGTCTACAGCACTCCTGAAACACAGACTTATATGACAGTCTAGCCACTGTCAGAAATAGCAGAACAAAGTAACACTAGAGATAATCTGATGGTGAGAGGCAAGCGCAGGAACCCAAGCAACAGAAACCAAGACTACATGGCATCATCGGAGCCCAATTCTCCCACCAAAGCAAACACGGAATATCCAAACACACCAGAAAAGCAAGATCTAGTTTCAAAATCATATTTGATCATGATGTTGGAGGACTTCAAGAAAGACATGAAGAACTCCCTTAGAGAAACACAGGAAAACATAAATAAACAAGTAGAAGCCTACAGAGAGGAATCGCAAAAATTCCTAAAAGAATTCCAGGAAAATATAAATAAACAAGTAGAAGCCCATAGAGAGGAGTCACAAAAATCCCTAAAAGAACTCCAGGAAAACACAATCAAACAGTTGAAGGAATTAAAAATGGAAATAGAAGCAATCAAGAAAGAACACATGGAAACAACCCTGGATATAGAAAACCAAAAGAAGAGACAAGGAGCTGTAGATACAAGCTTCACCAACAGAATACAAGAGATGGAAGAGAGAATCTCAGGAGCAGAAGACTCCATAGAAATCATTGACTCAAGTGTCAAAGATAATGTAAAGCAGAAAAAGCTACTGGTCCAAAACACACAGGAAATCCAGGACTCAATGAGAAGATCAAACCGAAGGATAATAGGTATAGAAGAGAGTGAAGACTCCCAGCTCAAAGGACCAGTAAATATCTTCAACAAAATCATAGAAGAAAACTTCCCTAACCTAAAAAAGAGATACCCATAGCCATACAAGAAGCCTACAGAACTCCAAATAGATTGGACCAGAAAAGAAACACCTCCCGTCACATAATAGTCAAAACACCAAACGCACAAAGTAAAGAAAGAATATTAAAAGCAGTAAGGGAAAAAGGTCAAGTAACATATAAAGGCAGACCTATCAGAATCACACCAGACTTTTCGCCAGAAACTATGAAGGCCAGAAGATCCTGGACTGATGTCATTCAGACCCTAAGAGAACACAAATGCCAGCCAAGGTTACTGTATCCTGCAAAACTCTCAATCAACATAGATGGAGAAACCAAGATATTCCATGACAAAACCAAATTTACACAATATCTTTCTACAAATCCAGCACTACAAAGGATAATAAATGGTAAAGCCCAACATAAGGAGGCAAGGTATACCCTAGAAGAAACAAGAAACTAATCGTCTTGGCAACAAAACAAAGAGAAGAAAAGCACACAAACATAACCTCACATCCAAATATGAATACAACCGGAAGCAATAATCACTATTCCTTAATATCTCTCAACATCAATGGCCTCAACTCCCCAATAAAAAGACATAGATTAACAAACTGGATACGCAACGAGGACCCTGCATTCTGCTGCCTACAGGAAACACACCTCAGAGACAAAGACAGACACTACCTCAGAATGAAAGGCTGGAAAACAACTTTCCAAGCAAATGTTCGGAAGAAGCAAGCTGGAGTAGCCATTCTAATATCAGATAAAATCAATTTTTAACTAAAAGTCATCAAAAAAGATAAGGAAGGACACTTTATATTTATCAAAGGAAAAATCCACCAAGATGAACTCTCAATCCTAAATATCTATGCCCCAAATACAAGGGCACCTACATACGTAAAAGAAACCTTACTAAAGCTCAAAACACACATTACACCTCACACAATAATAGTAGGAGATTTCAACACCCCACTCTCATCAATGGACAGATCATGGAAACAGAAATTAAACAGAGATGTAGACAGACTAAGAGAACTCATGAGCCAAATGGACTTAACAGATATTTATAGAACATTCTATCCTAAAGCAAAAGGATATACCTTCTTCTCAGCTCCTCATGGTACTTTCTCCAAAATTGACCATATAATTGGTCAAAAAATGGGCCTCAACAGGTACAGAAAGATAGAAATAATCCCATGCGTGCTATCAGACCACCACGGCCTAAAACTGGTCTTCAATAACAATAAGGGAAGAATGCCCACATATACGTGGAAATTGAACAATGCTCTACTCAATGATAACCTGGTCAAGGAAGAAATAAAGAAAGAAATTAAAGACTTTTTAGAATTTAATGAAAATGAAAATACAACATACCCAAACTTATGGGACACAATGAAAGCTGTGCTAAGAGGAAAACTCATAGCGCTGAGTGCCTGCAGAAAGAAACAGGAAAGAGCATATGTCAGCAGCTTGACAGCACACCTAAAAGCTCTAGAACAAAAAGAAGCAAATACACCCAGGAGGAGTAGAAGGCAGGAAATAATCAAACTCAGAGCCGAAATCAACCAAGTAGAAACAAAAAGGACCATAGAAAGAATCAACAGAACCAAAAGTTGGTTCTTTGAGAAAATCAACAAGATAGATAAACCCTTAGCCAGACTAACGAGAGGACACAGAGAGTGTGTCCAAATTAACAAAATCAGAAATGAAAAGGGAGACATAACTACAGATTCAGAGGAAATTCAAAAAATCATCAGATCTTACTATAAAAGCCTATATTCAACAAAACTTGAGAATCTGCAGGAAATGGACAATTTCCTAGACAGATACCAGGTACCGAAGTTAAATCAGGAACAGATAAACCAGTTAAACAACCCCATAACTCCTAAGGAAATAGAAGAAGCCATTAAAGGTCTCCCAACCAAAAAGAGCCCAGGTCTAGACAGGTTTAGTGCAGAATTCTATCAGACCTTCATAGAAGACCTCATATCAATATTATCCAAACTATTCCACAAAATCGAAACAGATGGAGCACTATCGAATTCCTTCTATGAAGCCACAATTACTCTTATACCTAAACCACACAAAGACCCAACAAAGAAAGAGAACTTCAGAACAATTTCTCTTATGAATATTGACGCCAAAATACTCAATAAAATTCTGGCAAACTGAATCCAAGAGCACATCAAAACAATCATCCACCATGATCAAGTAGGCTTCATCCTAGGCATGCAGGGATGGTTTAATATACGGAAAACCATCAACGTGATCCATTATATAAACAAACTGAAAGAACAAAACCACATGATCATTTCATTAGATGCTGAGAAAGCATTTGACAAAATTCAACACCCCTTCATGATAAAAGTCCTGGAAAGAATAGGAATTCAAGGCCCATACCTAAACATAGTAAAAGCCATATACAGCAAAACCAGTTGCAACATTAAACTAAATGGAGAGAAACTTGAAGCAATCCCACTAAAATCAGGCACTAGACAAGGCTGCCCACTCTCTCCCTTCTTACTCAATATAGTTCTTGAAGTTCTAGCCAGAGCAATCAGACAACAAAAAAGGAGGTCAAGGGATACAGATCGGAAAAAAAGTCAAAATATCACTATTTGCAGATGATATGATAGTATATTTAAGTGATCCCAAAAGTTCCACCAGAGAACTACTAAAGCTGATAAACAACTTCAGCAAAGTGGCTGGGTATAAAATTAACTCAAATAAATCAGTAGCCTTCCTCTACACAAAAGAGAAACAAGCCGAGAACCAAATTAGGGAAACGACACCCTTCATAATAGACCCAAATAATATAAAGTACCTCGTGTGACTGTAACCAAGCAAAAAAGATTTGTACAATAAGAACTTCAAGACACTGAAGGAAGAAATTGAAGAAGACCTTAGAAGATGGTAAGATCTCCCATGCTCATGGATTGGCAGGATTAATATAGTAAAATGGCCATTCTGCCAAAAAGCGATCTACAGATTCAATGCAATCCCCATCAAAATACCAATCCAATTCTTCAAAGAGTTAGACAGAACAATTTGCAAATTCATCTGAATAACAAAAACCCAGGATAGCTAAAACTATCCTCAACAATAAAAGGACTTCAGGGGGAATCACTATCCCTGAACTCAAGCAATATTACAGAGCAATAGTGATAAAAACTGCATGGTATTGGTACAGAGACAGACTGATAGACCAATGGAATAGAATTGAAGACCCAGAAATGAACCCACACATCTATGGCCACTTGATTTTTGACAAAGGAGCCAAAACCATCCAATGGAAAAAAGATAGCATTTTCAGCAAATGGTGCTGGCTCAACTGGAGGTCAACATGTAGAAGAATGCAGATCGATCCATGCTTATCACCCTGTACAAAGCTTAAGTCCAAGTGGATCATGGACCTCCACACCAAACCAGACACACTCAAACTAATAGAAGAAAAACTAGGAAGCATCTGGAACACATGGGCACTGGAAAAATTTCTGAACAAAACACCAATGGCTTATGCTCTAAGATCAAGAATCGACAAATGGGATCTCAAAAACTGCAAAGCTTCTGTAAGGCAAAGGACACTGTGGTTAGGACAAACGGCAACCAACAGATTGGGAAAAGATCTTTACCAATCCTACAACAGATAGAGGCCTCATATCCAAAATATACAAAGAACTCAAGAAGTTAGACCGCAGGGAGACAAATAACCCTATTAAAAATGGGGTTCAGAGCTAAACAAAGAATTCACAGCTGAGGAATGCCGAATGGCTGAGAAACACCTAAAGAAATGTTCAACATCTTTAGTCATCAGGGAAATGCAAATCAAAACAACCCTGAGATTTCACCTCACACCAGTGAGAATGGCTAAGATCAAAAACTCAGGTGACAGCAAATGCTGGCGAGGATGTGGAGAAAGAGGAACACCTCCATTGTTGGTGGGGTTGCAGACTGGTACAACCATTCTGGAAATCAGTCTGGAGGTTCCTCAGAAAATTGGACATTGAACTGCCTGAGGATCCAGCTATACCTCTCTTGGGCATATACCCAAAAGATGCCCCAACATATAAAAAGACAAGTGCTCCACTATGTTCATCGTAGCCTTATTTATAATAGCCAGAAGCTGGAAAGAACCCAGATGCCCTTCAACAGAGGAATGGATACAGAAAATGTGGTACATCTACACAATGGAATATTACTCAGCTATCAAAAACAACGACTTTATGAAATTAAGAGGCAAATGTTTGGAACTGGAAAATATCATCCTGAGTGAGCTAACCCAATCACAGAAAGACATACATGGTATGCACTCACTGATAAGTGGCTATTAGGCGAAATGCTTGAATTACCCTAGATGCCTAGAACAAATGAAACTCAAGACGGATGATCAAAATGTGAAGGCTTCACCCTTCTTTAAAAGGGGAACAAGAATACCCTTGGCAGGGAAGAGAGAGGCAAAGATTAAAACAGAGACTGAAGGAACACCCATTCAGAGCCTGCCCCACATGTGGCCCATACATATACAGCCACCCAATTAGACAAGATGGATGAAGCAAAGAAGTGCAGACCGTCAGGAGCCGGATGTAGATCGATCCTGAGAGACACAGCCAGAATACAGCAAATACAGAGGCGAATGCCAGCAGCAAACCACTGAACTGAGAACGGGACCCCCGTTGAAGGAATCAGAGAATGAACTGGAAGAGCTTGAAGGGGCTTGAGACCCCATATGTACAACAAAGCCAAGCAACCAGAGCTTCCAGGGACTAAGCCACTACCTAAAGACTATACATGGACTGATCCTGGACTCTGACCTGCATAGGTAGCAATGAATAGCCTAGTAAGGGCACCAGTGGAAGGGGAATCCCTGGGTCCTGCTAATACTGAACCCCAGTGAACTAGACTGTCGGGGGAGGGCGGCAATGGGGGAGGGTGGGGAGGGGAACACCCACAAGGAAGGGGGAGGAAGGGATGTTTGCCGAAACCGGAAAGGAATAACACTCAAATGTACATAAGAAATACTCAAGTTAATAAAAAAATGGGGTTCAGAGCTAAACAAAAGAATTCACAGCTGAGGAATGCCAAATGGCTGTGAAACACCTAAATAAATGTTCAACATCTTTAGTCATAAGGGAAATGCAAATCAAAGCAACCCTGAGATTTCCCCTCACACCAGTGAGAATGGCTAAGATCAAAAACTCAGGTGACAGCAGATGCTGGAGAGGATGTGGAGAAAGAGGAACACTCCTCCATTGTTGTTGGGGTTGCAGACTGATACAACCATTCTGGAATCAGTCTGGAGGTTCCTCAGAAAATTGGACATTGAACTGCCTGAGGATCCAGCTATACCTCTCTTGGGCATATACCCAAAAGATGCCCCAACATATAAAAAAGACACGTGCTCCACTATGTTCATCGCAGCCTTACTTATAATAGCCAGAAGCTGGAAAGAACCCAGATGCCCTTCAACAGAGGAATGGATACAGAAAATGTGGTACATCTACACAATGGAATATTACTCAGCTATCAAAAACAATGACTTTATGAAATTCATAGGCAAATGTTTGGAACTGGAAAATATCATCCTGAGTGAGCTAACCCAATCACAGAAAGACATACATGATATGCACTCATTGATAAGTGGCTATTAGCCCAAATGCTTGAATTACCCTAGATGCCTAGAACAAATGAAACTCAAGACGGATGATCAAAATGTGAATGCTTCACCCTTCTTTAAAAGGGGAACAAGAATACCCTTGGCAGGGAAGAGAGAGGCAAAGATTAAAACAGAGACTGAAGGAACACCCATTCAGAGCCTGCCCCACATGTGGCCCATACATATACAGCCACCCAATTAGACAAGATGGATGAAGCAAAGAAGTGCAGGCCGACAGGAGCCGGATGTAGATCTCTCCTGAGAGACACAGCCAGAATACAGCAAATACAGAAGTGAATGCCAGCAGCAAACCACTGAACTGAGAACGGGACTCCCGTTGAAGGAATCAGAGAAAGAACTGGAAGAGCTTGAAGGGGCTGGAGACCCCATATGTACAACAATACAGAGCTTCCAGGGACTAAGCCACTACCTAAAGACTATACATGGACTGACCTTGGACTCTGACCTCATAGGTAGCAATGAATATCCTAGTAAGAGCACCAGTGGAAGGGGAAGCCCTGGGTCCTGCTAAGACTGAACCCCCAGTGAACTAGATTGTTGCGGGGAGGGCGGCAATGGGGGGAGGGTGGGGAGGGGAACACCCATAAGGAAGGGGAGGGGCTGGGGGATGTTTGCCCGGAAACCGGGAAAGGGAATAACACTCGAAATGTATATAAGAAATACTCAAGTTAAAAAAAAAAAAAAGAAAAGGCTCCCAATCAAAGAGGCCGAGGACCAGAACAGTTTAGTGGTGAATTCTATCAGACCTTCATAGAAGACCTAATACCAATACTCTCCAAAGTATTCCTTAAAATACAAACAGTCGGAGCACTGCCCAATTCATTCTGTGAAGCCACAAATACACTTTTACGTAAACCACACAAATACCCAACAAAGAAAGAGAACTCCAGGCCAATTTTCCTAATGAATGATGCCAAAATACTTAATAAAATTCTCACAAACCTAATCCAAGAACATATCAAAACAATCGTGCACTATGATCAAGTAGGCTTCATCTCAGGGATGCAGGGATGTTTCAATATACAGACTTCCATCAACGTTATTCACTATTGAAAAAACTCAAGAACAAAACCACATGATCATCTCATTAGATACTGAGAAAACATTTGGCAAAACTTTTCATGATAAAAGTCAGAAAGATCAGGAAGTCACAGCCCATACCTAAACACAGTAAAAGCACTATATAGCAAAGTAGTAGTGAAAGTCAAACTAAATGGAGAGAAACTTGAAGCAATCCCACTAAAACCAGGGAATAAACAAGGTTGCCCAATCCTTTCCTACCTATTTAATATAGTACTTGAAGTCCTAGCCAGAGGAATTAGACAACAAAAGGAGGCTAAAGGGATACAAATTGGAAAGGAAGAAGTCAAAATATCTCTATTTGCAGATCATTTAATGGTATATTTAAGAGACCCCAAGATTGTACCAGAGAGCTACTAAACTTGATAAACAACCTCAGCAAAGTAGCTGGATATAAAGTTAACTTAGAGAAATCAATAGTCATCCTCTACTCAAAGGATAAACAGGCTGAGAAAGAAAATAGGGAAACAACACCTTTCACAATAGTCACAAATAATATAAAGTACTTTGGTGTGACTCTAACCAAGCAAATGAAAGATCTGTGTGACAAGAACTTCAAATCTTTGAAGAAAAAAGTAAAAGAAGATCTCAGAAGATAGAAAGACCTCCCATGCTCATGGATTGGCAGGATAAATATAGTAAAAATGGCCATCTTGTCAAAAGCAATCTACAGATTCAATGCAAACCTAATCAAAATTCCAACTCAATTTTTCATAGAGTTAGAACAAGGAATTTGCAAATTCATTTGGAATAACAAAAACCCAGGATTGGGAAAACTATCCTCAACAATAAAAGAACTTCTGTGGGAATCACCATCCCTAACCTCAAGCTGTATTATAGAGCAATAGTGATAACAACTGCATGGTATTGGTACAGGCAGGTAGATCAAGGGAATAGAATTGAAGACCCAGAAATGAACCCACACAACTCTGGTCACTTGATCTTTGACAAAGGAGCTAAAACTATCCAGTGGATAAAAGACAGCATTTTCAACAAATGGTGCTCGTTCAACTGGAAGTCAGCATGTAGAAGAAAGCAAATCGACCCATTCCTATAACCCTGTAGAATGTACAAGTCCAAGTGTATCAAGTACCTCTACCTAAAACCAGATACACTGAAACTAATAGCAGAGAAAGTGGGGAAGAGCCTCAAATACATAAGCACAGGGAAAAATTTCCTAAACAGAACACCAATGGCTTATGCTCTAAGATCAAGAATTGACAAATGGGACCTCATAAAATTGCAAAGCTTCTGTAAGGCAAAGGACACTTTTTCAATAGGACAAAACAGCAACCAACAGATTGGGAAAAGATTTTTACCAATCCTACATCCGATAGAGGGCTAATATCCAATGTATTCAAAGAACTCAAGAAGTTAGTTTCCAGAGAATCAAATAACCCTATTAAAATGGGGTACAGTGTTAAACAAAGAATTCTCAACTGAAGAACACCAAATGGGCATGAATCACCTAAAGAAATGTTCAACATCCTCTAGTCATCAGGGAATTGCAAATCAAAAACACCCTGAGTTTCTACCTCGCATCAGTCAGAATGGCTAATATCAAAAACTCAGGTAATAGTAGATACTAGCAAGGATGTGGAGAAAGAAGACCACTCCTCCATTGTTGGTGGAATTGCAAGCTGGTGCAACCACTCTGGAAATCAGTATGGTCATTCCTCAGAAAATTGGACATAGTACTACCTACGGACCCAGCTATACTACTCCTGGCTATATACCCAAAAGATGCTCCAACATATAAGAAGGACACATGCTCCACTATGCTCATAGCAGACTTATTTACAATAGCTGGAAGCTGGAAATAACCCAGATGTCCTTCAACAGAGGAATGGATATAGAAAATATGGTACATTTACACAATGAAGTGCTACTCAGCTATTAAAAACAATGACTTCATGAAATTCTTAGGCAAATGGATGGAACTACAAAATATCATAGTGAGTGCGGTAATCCAATCACAAAAGAACACACATAGTATACACTCACTGCTAAGTGGATATTAGCCCAAAATTCCCATTGTACAATCACAAACCACATGAAGGTCAAGACGAAGGAAGTCCAAAGTGTGGGTGCTTTAGTGCTTCTTAGAAGGGGGAACAAAATACTCACAGGAGGAAATATGGAGGAAGTGTGGAGTAGAGAGTGAAGGAAAGGCCATCCAGACACTGACCCACCTTGGGATCCATCCCATATACAGTCATCAAACCCAGACAGTATTGTGGAAGCTAAGAAGTGCATGCTGGCAGGAGCTTGATATAACTGTCTCCTGAGAGGCCCTGCCAGAGCCTGACAGATGCAGAGGCAGATGCTTGCAGGCAACCATTGGACTAGGGATAGGATCCCCAATGGAGGAGTTAGAGTAAGGACTGAAGGAGCTGAAGGGGTTTGTTGAAAGTTGATTTTATTTGATATTAGGATGGCTACTCCAGCTTGTTTCTTAGAACCATTTACTTGGAAAACTTTTTTTCCAGTCTTTTACTCTGAGGTAGTGTTTGTCTTTGTCACTGTGGTACGTTTCCTATATGCAGCAAATTGCTTTGTCCTCTTTAAGTATCCAATCTGTTAATCTATTTCTTTTTTTGGGCAATTGATTTCACTGACATTAAGAGATATTAATCAAAAGTGGTTGTTGCTGCTTTCCATCTATTATCCTTTGTAGGGATGGATTTGTGGAAAGATAGTGTGAATTTGGTTTTGTCATGGAATATCTTGGTTTCTCCATCTGTGTTAACTGAGAACTTTGCTGGGTATAATATACTGGGCTGGCATTTGTATTCTCTTAGGGTCTGTATGACATCTGCTTTCATAGTGTCTGGTGTAATTCTGAGAGATAGGTCTGCCTTCATATGTTACTTGACCTTTTTCCCTTACTGCTTTTAATATTCTTTCTTTGTTTTATGCATTTGGTGTTTTGACTATTATGTGAGGGGAGGAATTTCTTTTCTGGTCCAGTCGATTTGGAGTTCTACAGGCTTCTTGTGTGTTCATAGGCATCTCTTTTTTTAAATTAGGGAAATTTTCTTCTATAATTTTGTTGAAGATATTTACTGGCACTTTAAGTTGGCAATATGCTCTCTTCTGTACCTATTATCCTTAGGTTTAGACTTCTCATTGTGTCCTGGATTTCCTGGATATTTCGTTTTAGGAAACTTTTGCAGTTTTTTTTTTCCTGACAGTTGTGTCAATGTTTTCTATGTTATATTCTGCACCTGAAATTCTCTGTTTTATCTCTTGTATTCTGCTGGTGATGCTTGTGTCTATGACTTTTATTTTCTCCATCTTTATTAACATGGGTATTTCTTATTTACACTTCAATTGTTATTCAATTTCCCGGTTTCTAGGCCAACATCCCCCTAGCCCCTCCCTCCCCTTCAATATAGGTGTTCCCCTCCATCCTCCCCCATTACTGACCTTCCCCCAACAATCCCATTCACTGGGGGGTTCAGTCTTGGCAGGACCAAGGGCTTCCTTCCACTGGTGCTCTTACTAGGCTATTCATTGCTACCTATGAGGTTGGAGCCCAGGGTCAGTCCATGTATAGTCTTTGAGTTGTGGCTTAGTACCAGGAAGCTCAGGTTGGTTGGCATTGTTGTTCATATGGGGTCTCGAGCCCCTTCAAGCTCTTTCAGTCCTTTCTCTGATTCCTTCAACGGGGGTCCCGTTCTCAGTTCAGTGGTTTGCTGCTGATATCGCCTATGTATTTGCTGTATTCTGGCTGTGTCTCTCAGGAGACATCTACATCTGGTTCCTGTAAGCCTGCATTTCTTTGCTTCATCCATCTTATCTAGTTTGTTGGCTGTATATGTATGGGCCACATGTGGGGCAGGCTCTTAATGGGTGTTCCTTTTGCCTCTGTTCTACACTTTGCCTCCCTATTCCCTCCCAAGGGTAGTCTTGTTCCCCTTTTAAAGAAGGAGTGAAGCATTTGCATTTTGGTCATCCTTCTTGAGTTTCATGTGTTCTATGCATCTAGGGTTATTTGAGCATTTGGGTTAATAGCCACTTATCAGTGAGTGCATACCATGTATGTCTTTCTGTGATTGGGTTACCTCACTCAGGATGATATTTTCCAGTTCCATCCATTTGCCTATGAATTTAATAAAGTCAATGTTTTTGATAGCTGAGTAGTAATCCATTGTGTAGATGTACCACATTTTCTGTATCCATTCCTCTGTTGAAGGGCATCTGGGTTCTTTCCAGCTTCTGGCTATTATAAATAAGGCTGTTATGAACATAGTGGAGCATGTGTCTTTGTTATATGTTGGGGCATCTTGTGGGTATATGCCCAAGAGAGGTATAGCTGGGTCCTCAGGTAGTTCAATGTTCAATTTTCTGAGGAATCTCCACACTGATTTCCAGAATGGTTGTACCAGTCTGCAATCCCACCAACAACGGAGGAGTGTTCCTCTTTCTCCACATCCTCGCCAGCATTTGCTGTCACCTGAGTTTTTGATCTTAGCCATTCTGACTGGTGTGAGGTGAAATCTCAGGGTTGTTTTGATTAGCATTTCCCTTATGACTAAAGATCTTGAACATTTCTTTAGGTGTTTCTCAGCCATTCGGCATTCCTCAACTGTGAATTCTTTGTTTAGCTCTGAACCCCATTTTTAATAGGGTTATTTGTCTCCCTGCAGTTCAACTTCTTAAGTTCTTTGCATATTTTGGATGTAAGCCCTCTGTCAGTTGTAGGATTGGTAAAGATCTTTTCCCAATCTGTTGGTTGCTGTTTTGTCCTAACAACAGTGTCCTTTGCCTTACAGAAGCTTTGCAGTTTTATGAGATCCCATTTGTCGATTCTTGATCTTAGAGCATAAGCCATTGGTGTTTTGTTCAGGAAATTTTTTCCAGTGCGCATGTGTTCGCGATTCTTCCCCACTTTTTCTTCTATAAGTTTGAGTGTATCTGGTTTGATGTGGAGGTCCTTGATCCACTTGGACTTAAGCTTTGTACAGGGTGATAAGAATGGATTGATCTGCATTCGTCTACATACTGAACTCCGGTTGAATCAGCACCATTTGCTGAAAATGCTCTCTTTTTTCCATTGGATGGTTTTGGGTCCTTTGTCAAAAATCAAGTGACCATAGGTGTGTGGGCTCATTTCTGGGTCTTCAATTCTATTCCACTAGTCTATCTGTCTGTCTCTGTACCAATACCATGCAGTTTTTATCACTATTACTCTATAATACTGCTTGAGTTCAGGGAGAGTGAATCCCTGGGAATTTTTTTTATTG
Source organism: Rattus rattus (assembly GCF_011064425.1). Taxonomy (NCBI): domain Eukaryota; kingdom Metazoa; phylum Chordata; class Mammalia; order Rodentia; family Muridae; genus Rattus; species Rattus rattus. The sequence goes on from NC_046167.1 coordinate 40,893,025, forward strand.
TTGAGGATAGTTTTAGCTATCCTGGGCTTTTTGTTATTCCAGATGAATTTGCAAATTGTTCTTTCTAACTCTCTGAAGAATTGGGTTGGAATTTTGATGGGGATTGCATTGAATCTGTAGATTGCTTTTGGTAAAATGGCCATTTTTACTATATTAATCCTGCCAATCCATGAGCATGGGGGATCTTTCCATCTTCTGAGGTCTTCTTCAATTTCTTTTTCAGATGCTTGAAGTCCTTATCATACAGATCTTTCACTTGCTTGGTTAAAGTCACACCAAGGTATTTTATATTATTTGGAACTATTATGAAGGGTGTCATTTCCTAATTTCTTTCTCGGCTTGTTTCTCTTTTGTGTAGAGGAAGGCTACTGATTCATTTGAGTTAATTTTATACCCAGTCACTTTGCTGAAGGTGTTTATCAGGTTTAGTAGTTCTCTGGTGGGACTTTTGGGACCACTTAAATAGACTATCATATCATCTGCAAATAGTGATATTTTGACTTCTTCCTTTCCAATCTGTATCCCCTTGATCTCCTTTTGTTGTCTGATTGCTCTGGCTAGGACTTTGTGAACCATATTGAATAAGTAGGGAGAGAGTGGGCAGCCTTGTACCTGATTTTAGTGGGATTGCTTCAAGTTTGTCTCCATTTAGTTTAATATTAGCTATTGGTTTGCTGTATATGGCTTTTACTATGTTTAGGTACGAGCCTTGAATTCCTATTCTTTCTAGAACTTTTATCATGAAGGGTGTTGAGTTTTCTCAAATGCTTTCTCAGCATATAATGAAATGATCATGTGGTTTTTAACTTTCAGTTTGTTTATATAGTGGAGTATGTTGATGGTTTTCCATATATTAAACCATCCCTGTATCCCTGGAATGAAGCCTACTTGATCATGATGGATGATTGTTTTGATGTGCTCTTGGATTCGGTTTGCCAGAATTTTATTGAGTATTTTTGCGTCGATATTCATAAAGGAAATTGGTCTGAAGTTCTCTTTCTTTGTTGGGTCTTTGTGTGGTTTAGGTATAAGAGTAATTATGGCTTCATAGAAGGAATTCTGTAGTGCCGCAGACCACCCAGGGGAGTGTGACAGCAGGGGGACCAATGCTTGGATTTCAGGTACAGAACAGATTTGGCGTGACAGACAGACACAAACTTGAGGTGTCTGCTGCTGCAAAAGGCTTTACTTTTTGGCACATATTTAAGCATTTAAAACAGGTACATCATAATTGGCAGTCATCCAGCTCTTATTCATTACCCCACCAGATGTCCCTTGTAGAGTCCTTTGTAGAGAGGAAAGCTAAACATACAGTCTAAGAAACAGTTCTCAACTGCAAACAATAGTTTAAAAAAAAGCCTGCAGTTATACTGCCAGATTTGTGGACTCCAGGTAGTATTCATCATTTATCTTTGTCATAATAAAGTTTAAACTCTATATTTATGGCCCCTCAGATTAGTAAGGAAACTTTTGTAACCATAGTTAACTCTTGATAAGTTTATTCAACTTGTTGGAACTTGTCTATGATCTTTCTAAAAGAATCGTTACTGTTTGGAATCATGCTAAACAAAACATTTTTCCAAAAAGGGGGGAAAGGCTATTCTGGCATAGTCATGTTGTTAGTAACTGCAATTAATTTCTATCCTATTTACTGGGAGCTAATGGATAAAGCAGTCGAATTCATCACAGCTGTTGAGTTTATCAGGATCATGATGGTGTGAGACGTTTCTGTCTCTGAACTTTCAGTTCCTGAGACATCTAAAGGCACATGACCATCTTCCCACACTGTTGTATTCTTAAAATCACATATTGTTGACAGGCTTAAAGTTGCTAAGATCACCAATGCTAAAACACAGATGGTACCTCCACTGCAAGCATAGATCCTAGTCATCATCAGGGAGACTGCCAGGGACCTGCAGGAGGCCAAGCCATTCTAAGCACATGCCTCTGTTCTGGATAGAAATGAAGAACAAGAGCTTCATGTCACACAGACTCTACTGGAGTGGGTGTAGCACCGTAGTGCTCCGTCTGTTTCAATTTCGTGGAATAGTTTGGATAGTATTGGTATGAGGTCTTCTATGAAGGTCTGATAGAATTCTGCACTGAACCCATCTGGACCTGGGCTCTTTTTGGTTGGGAGACTTTTAATGACTGCTTCTATTTCTTTAGGAGTTATGGAGTTGTTTAAATGATTTATTTGTTCGTGATTTAACTTGGGTACCTGGTATCTGTCTAGGAAATTGTCCATTTCCTGCAGATTTTCAAGTTTTGTTGAATATAGGCTTTCGTAGTAGGATCTCATGATTTTTTGAATTTCCTCTGATTCTGTAGTTATGCCTCCCTTTTCATTTCTGATTTTGTTAATTTGGACACACTCTCCGTGTCCTCTGGTTATTCTGGCTAAGGGTTTATCTATCTTGTTGACTCTCTCAAAGAACCAACTTTTGGTTCTGTTGATTCTTTGTATGTTCCTTTTTGTTTCTACTTGGTTGATTTCAGCTCTGAGTTTGATTATTTCCTGCCTTCTACTCTTCCTGTGTGTATTTGCTTCTTTTTGTTTCAGAGCTTTTAGGTGTGCTGTCAAGTTGCTGGTATATGCTCTCTCCTGTTTCTTTCTGCAGGCACTCAGAGCTATGAGTTTTTCTCTTAGCACAGCTTTCATTGTGTCCCATAAGTTTGGGTAGGTTGTACCTTCATTTTCATAAAATTCTAAGAAGTCTTTAATTTCTTTCTTTATTTCTTCCTTGACCAGGTTCTCATTGAGTGGAGCATTACTCAACTTCCATGTATATGTGGGCATTCTTTCCTTATTGTTATTGAAGACCAGCTTTAGCCCGTGGTGGTCTGATAGCACGCATGGGATTATTTCTATCTTTCTGTATCTGTTGAGGCCTGTTTTATTATCAATCATATGGTCAATTTTGGAGAAAGTACCATGAGGTGGTAAGAAGAAGGTATATCCTTTTGTTTTAGGATAGAATGTTCTATAAATATCTGTTAAATCCATTTGGTTCATGTCTTCTCTTAGTCTGTCTATGTCTCTGTTTAATTTCTGTTTCCATGATCTGTCCATTGATGAAAGTGGAGTGTTGAAATCTCCTACTATTATAGTGTGAGGTGCAATGTGTGCTTTGAGCTTTAGTAAGGTTTCTTTTATGTATGTAGGTGCCCTTGTATTTGGAGCATAGATATTTAGGATTGAGAGTTCATCTTGGTGAATTTTTCCTTTGATGAATACGAAGTGTCCTTCCTTATCTCTTTTGATAACTTTTAGTTGAAAATTGATTTTATTCGATATTAGAATGGCTATTCCAGCTTGCTTCTTCAGACCATTTGCTCGGAAAGTTGTTTTCCAGCCTTTTACTCTGAGATAGTGTCTGTCTTTGTCTCTGAGTTGTGTTTCCTGTAGGCAGCAGAATGCAGGGTCCTCGTTGCTTATCCAGTTTGTTAATCTTTGTCTTTTTATTGGAGAATTGAGTCCATTGATGTTGAAAGATATTAAGGAATAGTGATTGTTGCTTCCTGTTATATTCATATTTGGGTGTGAGATTATTTTTTTGTGCTTTTCTTCTCTTTGTTTTGTTGCCAAGACGATTAGTTTCTTGTTTTTTCTAGGGTATAGCTTGCCTCCTTATGTTGGGTTTTGCCATTTATTATCCTATGTAGGGCTGGATTTCTAGAAAGATATTGTGTAAATTTGGTTTTGTCATGGAATATCTTGATTTCTCTATCTATGTTAATTGAGAGCTTTGCTGGATACAGTAACCTGGGCTGGCATTTGTGTTCTCTTAGGGTTTGTATGACATCTGTCCAGGATTTTCTGGTGTTTGTAGTGTCTGGTGATAAGTCTGGTGTAATTCTGATAGGTCTGCCTTTATATGTTACTTGACCTTTTCCCTTACTGCTTTTAACATTCTTTCTTTGTTTTGTGCTTTTGGTCTTTTGACTATTATGTGACGAGTTTCTTTTCTGGTCCAATTTATTTGGAGTTCTGTAGGCTTCTTGTATGTATATGGGCATCACTTTCTTTAAGTTAGGGAAGTTTTCATCTATGATTTTGTTGAAGATATTTACTGGTCCTTTGAGCTGGGAGTCTTCACTCTCTTCTCTACCTATTATCCTTAGGTTTGATCTTCTCATTGAGTCCTGGATTTACTGTAAGTTTTGGACCAGTAGGTTTTTCCATTTTACATTATCTTTGACAGTTGTGTCGATGATTTCTATGAATCTTCTGCTCCTGAGGATTCTCTCTTCTATCTCTTGTATTCTGTTGGTGATGCTTGTATCTATGGCTTCTTGTCTCTTCCTTTGGTTTTCTATATTCAGGGTTGTCTCCCTTTGTGCTTTCTTTATTGCTTCTATTTCCATTTTTAATTTCTTCACCTGTTTGATTGTGTTTTCCTGTAATTCTTTCAGGGATTTTTGCATATCCCCTCTATAGCCTTCTGCTTGTTTGTGTTTTCTTGCAATTCTGTAAGGGAGTTCTTGTGTCTATGACTTTTGATCTCTTTCCTAGGTTTTCTATCTCTAGGGTGTCTCCCTTTGTGATACCTTAATTCTTTCTATTTCCATTTTTAGAACCTGGATGGTTTTGCTCAATTTCGTTGCCTGTTTGGTTGTGTTTCCTGTAATTCTTTAAGGGACTTTTGTCTTTCCTCTAAGGGCTTCTACCTATTAACCTGTGTTGTTCTGTATTTCTTTAAGGGAGTTATTTATGACCTTCTTAAAGTACAAGAACCTAAGCAAAAGAAAACAAGGCCACTTGACATCATCGGAACCCACTTCTCCCACCACAGCAAGTCTTGGATATTCGAACACACCGGAAAAGCAAGTTTCTGATTTAAAAATCACATCCTGTGATGATGGCTTTCTCTGGTTGTTGCAAGAACGGATGCAGAGCCAGAGCCCTGGGCGCCCTGCGAACAGGTACAAGCTGGAATGAACCGGTGCCTTTGGCTGGCTAGTTTTGTGTTTCCCTGGTTCCTGTGGTGGTCCCAGTTATGCTGGGTGTTGGGAAAGATGTTGTGTAATTTTGAGTGTGTGAGAGCTCCAGTGCTCCTGGGTGTGTTCGATCTCCTGGGAGTCGAGCTTCCTCTGTGATCCTGTGAACCTGTGATCCTGTGATCCTCTGAGCATTTCAGAGCACCTGGGGCTCCCTCTGGGTGTTAATGGGAATGGGTGCAGAATCAGCGTCCGAGGTCTTTTCAGGGCACAATTTCAGACAGGAAAGACCCAGTACCACTGACTGGGTGGGGTTCCTGCATCCCTGGATCCTGGGGCTCCCAGTACTCAGGGTTCTAGGGCAGATGTTGTGGTCTCCTCACCTGTGACCCTGGGCATGTTAGAGCACCTGGGAGTCCGGCTTCTGTGTGTTGTGGGAATGTATGTGAAGCCAGAGCCCAAGGTCTGTTCAGGGCACTGGTTCAGACCAGAAGAAACCTGTGCCACAGGCCAGGCAGGGGTTCCTGCATCTCTGGATCTTGGGGGACCCAGTTACTTGGGGTTTTGTGGCAGATGTTGTGGCCTCTCCTGTGATGCTGGGCATTTCAGAGCACCTGGGAGTCGGGTTCCCTCCATGTGTTGTAGGAGTGGGTGCAGAGCCAGCTCTCAGGGCACAGGTTCAGACTGGAAGGATTAGTTAATTATTTTTACTATTCAAAAGAAAGTTCTGCATTAATGCCCTCCCTTTCTAGCCATTTAGTCTACTTAGATGGCGAGAGAGTGGGCTGAGGGCATAGATCAATTCACATTTAGGGGTTTTAGTTATTGGGGTCACACTTGATCAGAACTTTCAGCCCCACACCCTTTTTGTCTACTTCAAAAGCTTCTATAGCCGTCTCTAGAGGGAATCTATGTATAACTAAGAGCTTTACATTCAAAGTCTTTGATGCAAACAGGAATATTATGGTCAGCCACGTGTTGCAGTATTGAAACATACTTTTGATATCTGCCTCCTGCAGGGCTGCATGCACTAGGGATAAATTTATCATCTCAGAGCCCATTCCCAAAATCAACAAAGTCCCATAAGAATGAATGGCATAGATGCCCAGCTGAACGGAGTGGAGTCTTCGATGCCGGTCTGGATGGAGGACTCCACTCCTGTGCATTCATTGGTCACCTCTGGATTGCTCTCCAGCAGACTTTCCACCCTACTGGCAATTTCCTGAGAGGTCTCTTTGAAAATCTGGATGGTAAAGTCGGCTCCAACTTCCTTGGCTTTGGTCAACCGAGAGACATAGGTCAGTCATCACCACTGGAGCAGCATCCATTGCTTTGGCCACAAGCAAAATGACTACCCCAACTGGCCCAACTCTGCACACAAGGACTTTGTTCCCCAGGGAAACTGAACCTCACTGGCAGGCATAGATCCCCACAGATAGAGGCTCGATCAGGGACCCTTCTTCAAAGGTGACACAATCAGGAAGCTTGTAGCAGAAGTCAGCACTGTGCTTGTTGAAGTGACAGAGGTTCCCATCATCAGGGGTGTGGCACAGAAGAAGGATGGCGTCAGCTTGTATCAACCAATCTTGCAGTATTCATCATTTCTCGGGAAATGCCAGGCTCGATGGCAATCCGATCTCCTGGTTTTAGATGTTTTATCGACGCTCCTACTTTTGTGACTGTTCGAGCAGCTTCATGCCCAAGCACTATTGACTTTTTCACAACAAAATCCTCAATTCAGCCATACTCCCAGTAGTGAACATCTGAGCTGCATATCCCCACCGAATGCATTTTTAGTAACACGTCATTTGGGCCCAGCTCAGGGATTGAGTAGTTCTTGAGGCAAATGTCTCCAGGTCCGTGCACCACCGCGGACAGGTTCTCGCCCTTAGCTGGAGCTCTTGCTTTGAGATATGGGCTGGACCCAGCGGAGAGCCGATGGTTTTCGTGCCCTTTCTAATTTTAAGGTGGTTACTTAGAGCAATAAGTTTCCCCCATAGGGCTGAATTTAATATGTTTTAGAGATTAGGTTGTGTTATATTTTTATTTCCAGAATTAAAAAAAAATTCTTTCTTGACTTTTTCTTCAATCAATTCTTTCTTAGTAAGGAGTTGCTTGATTTTCACGAGTTTATAAACTTAACTAGAGCGTCGTTTGTTGTGGATATTTAAGTTTCATTGCAGTTTCATCAGCTAAAATATATAGAATTATTTCAACATTTTTTTAATTTGTAAACATTTGTTTTGTGTCCCAGGGTGTGATCTATTTTAGAAAATCTGTGTGCTGTTGTACAAAATGTGTATTCCTTGTTTTGTGGTGGAATATTCTGGAGGCATTGGTTAAGTTTATTTGATGTATGATGTCAATTAATTCTGAGGCTTCTCTTTATTTTTTTCTAGTTAACATGTCTATTGAAGAAGTGGAGTATGACATCATCTAGTATTAATGGGGTGATGTTAATCTGTGTTTATAAATTCAGTAATAGATTTAAAAAAATGCAATTGGGTACCCCAAAGTTTGGTGCATGTATATTTAGGATAGTAATGTCTTTTTGGTTGACTGTTACCTTGCCTCTCCCACTTGGTTTTATTTTATTCTATAATATAGACAGCAGGGTAGTGACACTTTCATATTTCCTGGTTCCATTTGATTGCAGAACGTTTGCAATTTTTTGCTCTAAGGCAATGTCATTTTTAGAGCTAAGATGTGTCTCTTAGCTTGCCCACCCTCCCTCCCTCCCTTCTTCCCTCCTTTCCTCCCTCCCTCCCTCTCCTCACTTGTTGTTTTCTCTCTATACTTCTGGCATCTTGGAGCTTACTATGTAGACCTTGCTAGCCTCAGACTCATTGAAATCCTCCTGACTCTGCTTTCTGAGTGCTGGGATTAAACACATGTTCCAATATCCCCTAACCAAGATGTGTTTCTCATAGATAACAGATGAAGTTTGTTTCTTTTACTTTGTTATTTATTTGCTCCTCCTCCTTCTTTCTTTTTGTTTATTGCTATATTTTGTTGTTTTGTTTTGTTTTTGAAACAAGGTATCTCTGTGTAATTCTGGATGTCTTGGAACTCTCTGCATCTGGGTGGTCTTGAACTCAGAGATCCACCTGCCTCTGTCTCCTGAGTGCTAGTATTAAAGACAGGTGTTACTACCTAGCTATGAATTTTGTTTCTTGATCCATTCAGTCACCCTATGCCATTTGATTGGATAATTTAAGGCATTGCTATTTAAGTTTATTGGTGAAATGCATATGTTAATGGTGGTCACTATATTGCTGACTTTTGGTGTCATTTTTTGTTATGTTTTAGTGATTATGGCTTACTATTTCTTTCCAGTTTCTGTATGCTCATTCTTCTCTCCACCTAAAATATTGTTTCCTGTTTTCTTTAGGTTTCATTTGTTGTATATAAATATCAGTTTGCCAGAATATTATTGAGTATTTTTGCGTCGATATTCATAAGGGAAATTGGTCTGAAGTTCTCTTTCTTTGTTGGGTCTTTGTGTGGTTTAGGTATAAGAGTAATTGTGGCTTCATAGAAGGAATTTGGTAGTGCTCTATCTGTTGCAATTTTGTGGAATAGTTTGGATAGTATTGGTATGAGGTCTTCTATGAAGGTCTGATAGAATTTTGCATTAAACCCGCCTGGATCTGGGCTCTTTTTGGTTGGGAGACCTTTAATGACTGCTTCTATTTTGTTAGGAGTTATGGGGTTGTTTAACTAGTTTATCTGTTCCTGATTTAAGTTTGGCACCTGGTATCTGTCTAGGAAATTGTCCATTTCCTGCAGATTTTCAAGTTTTGTTGAATATAGGCTTTTATAGTAAGATCTGATGGTTTTTTGAATTTCCTCTGATTCTGTAGTTATGTCTCCCTTTTCATTTCTGATTTTGTTAATTTGGACACACTCTCTGTGTCCTCTCGTTAGTCTGGCTAAGGGTTTATCTATGTTGTTGATTTTCTCAAAGAACCAACTTTTGGTTTTGTTGATTCTTTGTATGTTCCTTTTTGTTTCTACTTGGTTGATTTCAGCTCTGAGTTTGATTATTTCCTGCCTTCTTCTCCTCCAGGGTGTATTTGCTTCTTTTTGTTCTAGAGCTTTTAGGTGTGCTTGTCAAGCTGGTGACATATGCTCTCTCCTGTTTCTTTCTGCAGGCACTCAGAGCTATGAATTTTCCTCTTAGCACAGCTTTCATTGTGTCCCATAAGTTTGGGTATGTTGTACCTTCATTTTCATTAAATTCTAAGAAGTCTTTCATTTCTTTCTTTATTTCTTCCTTGACCAGGTTATCGTTGAGTAGAGCATTGTTCAACTTCCACGTATATGTGGGTGTTCTTCCCTTATTGTTATTGAAGACCAGCTTTAGGTCGTGGTGGTCTGATAGCACGCATGGGACTATTTCTATCTTTCTGTACCTGTTGAGGCCCGTTTTTTGACCAAGTATATGGTCAATTTTGGAGAAAGTACCATGAGGTGGTGAAAAGAAGGTATATCCTTTTGTTTTAGGATAGAATGTTCTATAAATAATTATGTTAAAAAATGTTAAATCCATTTGGTTCATGACTTCTCTTAGTCTGTCTACGTCTTTGTTTAATTTCTGTTTCCATGATCTGTCCATTGATGAGAGTGGGGTGTTGAAATCTCCTACTATTATTGTGTGAGGTGCAATGTGTGTTTTGAGCTTTAGTAAGGTTTCTTTTATGTATGTAGGTGCCCTTATATTTGGGGCATAGATATTTAGGATTGAGAGTTCATCTTGGTGGATTTTTCCTTTGATGAATATGAAGTGTCCTTCCTTATCTTTTTCATGACTTTTAGTTGAAAATTGATTTTATTTGATATTAGAATGGCTACTCCAGCTTGCTTCTTCCGAACATTTGCTTGGAAAGTTGTTTTCCAGCCTTTCACTCTGAGGTAGTGTCTGTCTTTGTCTCTGACGTGTGTTTCCTGTAGGCAGCAGAATGCAGGGTCCTCGTTGCGTATCCAGTTTGTTAATCTATGTCTTTTTATTGGAGAGTTGAGGCCATTGATGTTGAGAGATATTAAGGAATAGTGATTATTGCTTCCTGTTATATTCATCTTTGGATGTGAGGTTATGTTTGTGTGCTTTTCTTCTCTTTGTTTTGTTGCCAAGACAATTAGTTTCTTGCTTTTTCTAGGGTGTAGCTTGCCTCCTTTTGTTGGTCTTTACCATTTATTATTCTTTGTAGCGCTGGATTTGTAGAAAGATATTGTGTAAATTTGGTTTTGTCATGGAATATCTTGGTTTCTCCATCTATGTTAATTGAGAGTTTTGCAGGATACAGTAACCTGGGCTGGCATTTGTGGTCTCTTAGGGTCTGTATGACATCTGTCTAGTATCTTCTGGCTTTCAAAGTCTCTGGCGAAAAGTCTGGTGTGATTCTGATAGGTCTGCCTTTATATGTTACTTGATCTTTTTCCCTTACTGCTTTTAATATTCTTTCTTTATTTTGTACGTTTAGTGTTTTGACTATTATGTGACGGGAGGTGTTTCTTTTCTGGTCCAATCTATTTGGAGTTCTGTAGGCTTCTTCTATGCCTATGGGTATCTCTTTTTTTAGGTTAGGAAGTTTTCTTCTATGATTTTGTTGAAGATATTTACTGGTCCTTTGAGCTGGGAGTCTTCACTCTCTTCTATACCTATTATCCTTCGGTTTGATCTTCTCATTGAGTCCTGGATTCCCTGTATGTTTTGGACCAGTAGCTTTTTCCGCTTTACATTATCTTTGACAGTTGAGTCAATGATTTCTATGGAATCTTCTGCTCCTGAGATTCTATCTTCTATCTCTTGTATTCTGTTGGTGATGCTTGTATCTATGGTCCTTTTCTCTTCCTTTGGTTTTCTATATCCAGGGTTGTTTCCATGTGTTCTTTCTTGATTGCTTCTATTTCCATTTTTAATTCCTTCAACTGTTTGATTGTGTTTTCCTGGACTTTTTTCAGGGATTTTTGTGATTCCTCTCTATAGACTTTTTTCTTGTTTATTTATGTTTTCCTGTGTTTCTGTAAGGGAGTTCTTCGTGTCTTTCTTGAAGTCCTCCAGCATCATGATCAAATATGATTTTGAAACTAGATCTTGCTTTTCTGGTGTGTTTGGATATTCAGTGTTTGCTTTGGTGGGAGAATTGGGCTCTGATGATGCCATATAGTCTCGGTTTCTGTTGCTTGATTTCCTGTGCTTGCCTCTCGCCATCACATTATCTTTAGTGTTACTTTGTTCTGCTATTTCTGACAGTGGCTAGACTGTCACTTATATATAAATTGAGTACAATTATTACCATTCTACAATTTATAAAGCATATGATATACTCAACACCCAGTTCATCACTATATCAGTTAAACAGAACATTTAGTTATCCATTCTAGCTTAAGAAAGACTTAAAATATATATTATATCTTGGCTAGCTTGTATACTATCTGATAACTGTCCAATAAAATATGTACATTCAGATTTAAACAACTTGATAGGCTCTGAGACTAAAATCAGTCTTCAATCCCATCAGAAATCTGAGAATGATCAAATGTCTATACACATAGGAAGCCTAACATGGCTTCTAGAATTGAGAGGTTGTAGAGACAAATCTCCACTAGTACAGTCCCCTGTTACCAACATGTGAGCGCAAGTCTTCAGACTTCTGGCCCAAAATTAACTGACAGACTCTTGAAATGCAGGTTTTGAAGGGCTTGTCTTGGCAGAGTTTATCAGTCAACTATTCTGCATAATTTGTCCTTTTCTGGACAGTATTAGTCTGCAGATGAAACAGGCAGCTTTGTCCAGTGGCTGCCTAGCCACAAAGTATTGCCTCATCTGGATGTAGAGATATTCAAATTCTTTGTTAAATCCACCAAAGGGGAAGTGTTAGGAGCAGATATGTCTCAACAAAAGATAAATAACTTTAAATCTCATATTTTTGTGGATTTTTGACGTTTTTGAAAACCATCTACCTATATAAGACAAATCTGTACTGTCTTATTATCTTATTAATATTATCTTGAAAGTACTCTCACAAAGTCAGCAATATGTTTGTTATTTGGCCCTTAACTCATATGTGAATAATCAACTCTGAAGTTTGTAATGACATCAATAGAAGGACTGGCTCTAAACCTTATACTTTTAAACTTTTAACAAATAAATTCTATATCAAAGCAAAGATATGATTTTAGCTTAGTTAACAAATGAGATTACTACTATATAACTCAATCTAGTTAATTCCTCCCTGTTAAATAACAACCAATTTTAAGTACATCATAAAAACAACTTTAGAATAACCACTTTCAGTCCCCCAAGATCCAGGGAATTGGGGCGACAACTCCTCTATAGCTTCTTCAAACTGTACATGGGTGTTGCGATATCCTTAGGGGTAGGGGGTAGGAAGAATGAAGCAAATGATGTAGCAGGATGTGTCCTGACTGGACCCTGCTTAAAATCCTTGAAACCAGGAATCCAAGTAGGCACACTCTGTAAAATACAACTCTCAAGACAAAAGTTTAGAATCAAGATATCTTTTTGTTTGATTCTCCTGAGTAAATTTTTCAGGTGGTCTACCTCTATCAAATCTGATCAGTATGACTGTGTGAGGTTTCCAGAGTCTAATCACACTTTTTAAAAATACAAAGACAAAATCTTTCTCCCAAAATATTGTGTTCCTTTGTCTGTAACCAGAAAAGCTTGTATCTTGCACTCTCTCCCAGAGTAATAATATAACCATAAAACTCAAAGTCACACCCATTATGAAGATTAAACAATTTTTTAAAAAGGAAGTAAGCTAAACAATGAGCCTGATAGGCTTTTGTACTCTGTGATATCAGGAAATTAACCAAAAATTTCTGTGGAGCCCATGTTAAGAGAATCTGCGCTTCCTGTTGTGGTAGATATAAAAAATAACCACTTGCTAGCCAGCATCAATGAGCCATATGGCCTTTAGCAGGGTAATTCATAAAACAAACCAAATACCTTCTATCAATTCTAATATCAATAAGCAACATATCAAACCAGGATTTTAGTCCAAAATATATCCATCTGTTAAGCCCTCTACCCGGAGTCACAGATTTTTCTTTAACCTTAATAACTTCTATAATATATGTCTGCATTCACTCTACCTGGTGTTACAGACATTCATCACAACTCTTTACTTGGAGGTAGTGACTAATTTTTCCCTATCTAAGTTCTGAACCGTGGATGAAAATCCCCATCTGATTCAGGTAATCTCTTTATTCTCTTCTTTCTAAAAACAAACCTAATCACCTTTTAATAATACCTGTAATTAAGAAGTATCTTGTCTAACTAGGATTTCAACCCAAAATTCCCGTGGAGCCCACGTTAAAAAGAATATGAGTATCCTGAAAGACTTCTAAACAACTTTCTTTAAAAAGCAGCTTTTAATCTCTAACTCTTTGAGCTGCCATTACTTACCACACAGCCTGGGACCTACAGCCTGCCAGCCCAGGCTACTTCCCTGTCTCTTTGTTAAATTCCCTTGCTTGAGATATAACATGACTTAACATGGTGCTGGCCTCCTCTTACTTAGAAAATAAAAACTTTCTCTCAACTCTTAGGATTACTAGTGGATTCTTGCCCATCACATTAGTTTGCCATCTGTTGTCGTAAAAATATAAAAAGTAAAAAAAGTATTTTTGTCTTTTATCCCCCTAGGTCCAGCACAACAGTGCCCCAGGATATCTGCTAGATATCTTGGCGGAAACACATTCCCAACTCCTCGGCAGCCCAGTTTCACCTGCTGCCACACACTTTGCTACACTCAAATTGTCACATAAAAGAATGCACAACACAATAATCTTTGACCCAATTGGTAAGATATAGTTGCCCACCTAAACATAGAAAGCCCAGTACCATCCATCCCTTAAGAACATTTGTAACAACCTGTAAAGGTACAGCATGGAATCTTAACGTCACCCACCATATTGTCCTGCTGCGACTTCTTTCTCTTCCTCTCCTCCATTCTCATATTTTAGACTTTTATCTCCAATTTACTATTACATTCACGTTGGAGACTGTATTATGGAAGTCTTGAATAGATTTTATTAATTTGTTCATCTGCTTGTTTGAACCTTCTATATGGTCATTAATTCTTTTAAGATGTAAGCCTGAATTTTTTTTGTGGACATTTCATCTATCTCTGTAGTTTAGGATTCTATTATATAGGAGTTGGTTATTAGGGGATGGGTCATGGACATACTTGTGCCATATTTCTTGAGTTTTTTTTTGTTTGTTTAAGTTTTTTACATTGATTGGAGTAAATTTGTCTTTCAGATTTGACCTTCTTTCTGTCTATTTGGTTGTTTTATTTTCTGTCACTCTTTCCAGGGTGACACTGCATGAAGTCCAGCTATGGGGACTGGTGCTTGGTATGGTTGTCAAATGGAGTTTTAGAGGTAAAAACCTTTGCAATCCCTTGGATTTTGTGAGCACGCTAGGGACAGAATAACAAATGTGAGACTTCCTGACATCTGTGTACTCACCGGGAGCTGTGGTTGGAACAGTAGACACAAACCAACTTCTCAGACTTCAAGAATACAGATATCTGGTCATGCAATGACCACTGGACCTTAGAAATCAAAATTTCTAACCTGACACATTATGACCTGTGAGATATTGAAGACACAGTCTCAAGGCTCTTGGTGGACCTAGGGCCCACTGAAGCTGGACTGTGGCCCTGCACTAATCTCTGGGGCCACTTAGAATGAAAAACTAGTCCTTTTGTGCTTTGTGATTCTGATGAAGCAGGAAGATTGATTACATGTTATCCATTAATTCAGCAATAATTAATTCAACACTGGCTAGTTACCATATTGCAAGGAGTAACACTTTTGGCTAGGCCATGTGTATCCATCCCTTAGCCACCCAGCTGGCAGATGATACATTCTAACCTTAAAGAGAAAGCTTAAAAATATTATTATTTCTTTTACTTTTGAGATTATAATATAGCTACATAATTTCTCCCTTCACTTTTCTCCCTCTGAGACCTCCCATAAACTCCTCCTTGCCCTCTTTCAAATTCATGACCTCATTAGTTTTGTTTTATATATATATATATATATATATATATATATATTCTTAAATATATAAATACAGTCTGCTCAATCTGTATGTTATTTATATGTGTGTTTTCAGAGATGCCCATCTTCTATTGAATAACCAATTGGTATGTGCATGCATGTACAAGTGCACAACACACACACACACACACACACACACACACAGTCCATTATCAAAAGGCTTTAGGATTTATATGCATAAACATCTGGGATCCATGTTACAAGCCTTCTGACACAAGCGTGATACAACCAAGTAATCTCAGAAATTGGGAGGTAGAAGCAAGAGGACTGAGAATTTTAGATCAGAAAGGGTTATATGAAATCATTCCTCAAAATTGTTTTGATTTGTTTTATCATTTTAAATATAATAAAAATAAATATTCTAGAACTTGATCTTTCAATTCAGTGAGAATAAACACAACTATTCCCTGTATTAGAATGTGTTTCATAAAAGGAATTTGGAGGATGTTGCTTTTCAGTTTGAAGTATATTAAAAAGAACAGTTGACACATACTGGGCACTTAATATTGACTAATTCAATGGATGATTGAAACATTAATGTACAAAAACGATACAGTGTTTTTAACTTTTACAAGTCGGATGTACTATCCATTGCACTTCATTGTGAAATGAAGAATTTTAATATCATCAAAGTTAGATCAAGTAAAAAGTCTATAATATACTAGGATATTATGAAAGAAGTATTAAAAGACAACAGCTTTTTAGTTTCTTAAAAATCATATAGGAATGGGTTGGCGTCTTTGATTCTTACAAAGATGTAAGATTACTATATGATTAGCACAGCAGGGATTTTAAGAATAATATTTGGAGAAAAGTATAAGTAAAAGATAGCCAGATTTTGGTAACATAATAATTGTTAAGTTTTCCTCATGAGCCATGACAATTTTCTAAAATTTTTTTTCTCCTCTTATACATGTATTTATTCTGCCTCCTATATATATTTCCATCTTGATGAAATGTGCTTAGGGATAGCATTTATATTGGAAGCTTTAAATGTAACAAACATAATGGTGCTTTTTTCTCACAAAGTGACAAACAGGACCACGAATCGGGCTGAATTGCTGCAACTGTTAAATTATTAACACAGACATGGGTTCAGGTTTACTGCTAAGAATGGATGTATCAGGTTGGAAGAGCACACCCCTTAACAAAGGCATAGGTACTACTTGGAACTTTAAACTTCCTTTGCACTTTTATTTGGAGCTTCAATTAGATTCAATTAATTTGCATAATAATATTACTTGTAGAGAAAGCGAAGCCAGCTCATAAATGACACATGTAACAATGGCTTGTGCAAAATAAACTTAATTCTAACCAACAAATCTTGCCGGAGTCCAGGACTCTAGCCATAAATACCTCTTTTTCTGTTGAGTTCAAGCTTTTGGTTTATACTCATTCATATTCTTAATGTACAACACTGTACAATTTATCCTGTAATCCTATAATATACTGATTAGTATGTTAGAAACATTGTTTTTATTGCTAATTATCTTTGCATAATCAGTGCATGACTTCTTTATTAGTTTTTATTTCTGTTTTAGTCACTGTTTTGTTGCTGTGGGGAGAGAGAGACAGACAGAGACAGACAGACAAACAGACAGACAGACTGACCGACTAACTGATCCTCGCAAGGTTTTTGAAACCTTAAGGCCCATTTCTGTTGACACGACTCATGCAATAAGGTTCCACTTCCTAACCCTTTCCAAATAGTTCATCAGCTGGTGATTAAGCAGATATGAGCCCACGGGAGACATTTTTCACTTAAAACACCACTGTTGTTTTTATTTTATTCACAATATCCTTTCCGTTAAAAAAAAACGGCAACTCTAATGCTCACTTTGTGCCCACCATGTCCCTCTGTGTCTAACACTAGTTAGGACTGTTTTGTGCTCTTATTTAAAAACAAACAAACAAACAAACAAACAAAAAACCCCTCACTTTTTAAATGCTATTTAAATGCATCGAAAAACTGGAGTCACAAAGGAAGTTTGCAATGTACACATAAAAAATATGTGCACCAAACTTTAAAGTTCCCGTTATCTATCAGATTTCCTGATTATTCTTAGAAAATGCTTAGGACGTATTTAGTCTCAACTGCCATGCATAAACGATTTCAATGTACTTTTTGGAAAATGCATTTTTTTTTAATCTTTTTTGAAATTTTTTATTATATATTTCTTTACTTACATTTCAAAGGTTATTCCCGTTCCTAGTTCCCTGTCCATAAGCTCCCATTCTCTCCCCTCCCCTCCCACATAGGGGTATTTCCCTATACATCCCCCTTGTTGCCCTCCCCCATATTCCCCTATACTGGGTGTCCAATCTTGGCAAGATCAAGGGCTTTCCCTTCCACTGGTGCCCCAACAAGGCTATTCTCTGCTACATATGCATTTGGAGCCCTGGATCAGTCCATGTATGGTCTTTTGGTAGTGGTTTAGTCACTGGAAGCTCTGGTTGGTTGGCATTGTTGTGTTTATGAGACTGCAAGCTCCTTCAACTCTTTCAATACTTCCTCTAATTCCCTCAAGGGGGTCCTTTTCTCAGTTCGGTGGCTTGCTGCTAGCATTGACTTCTTTATTGGACATGCTCTGGATGTGTCTCTCAGGAGAGAATTATATCTGGTCCCTTTCTGCATGCATTTTTTTTTTTATTAACTTGAGTATTTCTTATATACATTTCGAGTGTTATTCCCTTTCCCGGTTTCCGGGCAAACATCCCCTTCCCTCCCCTCCTTCCTTATGGGTGTTCCCCTCCCCACCCTCCCCCCATTGCTGCCCTCCCCCCGACAGTCTAGTTCACTGGGGGTTCAGTCTTAGCAGGACCCAGGGCTTCCCCTTCCACTGGTGCTCTTACTAGGATATTCATTGTTACCTACGAGGTCAGAGTCCAGGGTCAGTCCATGTATAGTCTTTAGGTAGTGGCTTAGTCCCTGGAAGCTCTGGTTGTTGGCAAAGATTTTTTTTTAAAGAAATGTTTTTTGTTTGTTTGTTTTAAACTCTTTTAGCCCCAATGCATTCTCCACAACACTTGCTAAAGTTTATTATTTGATTTTATCTTCACAAGAAGATTATAAGGAAGTGTACTCACAAGGGGATTTTTTATAGTGCCTCTTGCCAAGAAATTTCCAGTGAGATTTATTATCTACTTGGAGCCTGAAGTCCCATAGCTTTATAAAGTACCCCTCCTTTGCTTTGTTTTCTGTGGTGCCAGAATTCAAACTCAAGGTCTTGTACAGATAAGGCAAATCACCAGGTCCTGCCTCAGTTTTTATTTCAGAGTAAAATGTATTTTCTCACTTTAAAATACCTATAAATAAATAAAATAAATCAAATATTAAAGGTTTATGGTATATAAAGTCACTGAATATAGAGGAGTAGTCAATTCTTATTTGCTATAAACACTAAATTCCAATTAAAAAGACCTATTTTAAAAGAAAGTACAATATCACCACAGGAAGTCAACATTGATTTAAGGTAGGTGTTTTATGTGGGTGAAGTTTATTCATCTGATTTGATGTAAGTTTAATATAATTCTGCATGCTATGACTTCTTTATGCAAACATGAATATTAGAGAAAGTGTGTATAAATGATATTTTATACTAACAAACACCTTTAGAATTTATGATATTGAAATGCATTTGAGGTAGATCAGAGATACTTCTTGCATTAGTAGGTATTTTCATTAATTAAAATAAATGTACACAAATATTAAAATGTTGAATGCATTAATATCAGATTCAAATGAGATGATCTGAGAAATTTAAGAAAATGGGACAAAAGAATGTAATCATTATGGGAGGATGAGAACTGTTAGTATATGATGCAACTAGAAGGAAGACTGAATTAAATATTGCACATTAAATAGCTGATACTTGTGGTGGTCCATGCCTGACAGTACAACACGGGGGAAGATGAAGTAGCAATCTGATCATAAATTTGAGGCTGCCAAAGCTACACGATGAGTTCTAAGGAAGTCTAGCCTACTCAAACTATGTCTCAAACTATATGAAAGAAAGGCAGGGTGTGGCAGGGTGGAGGGAGAAAAGATCCTTATATATAATGACTAATTCTCTTAGCAACTAAATAATTTGACAAAAATAATGCCCAAGTGTCTAAATGTATGACAGATTACAACTCACAATGTATCATTCACTACTGGACTCATAATATGCTGACAAATAATGTTGCCTTAATGACATTTCACCTCTAAGACTTGTAATAAATTATTTTTATCTTATTTTTCAAGTTCTGAGTTTATTTCAAGAGGTCATTTTCTTGTAGCAAAATGCAGGAGTTTATAGAGTTAAGTTTAAATTGGCAAAAATCAGGTAAAGCTTTGAAACTAGAGAAATATTTGTTGTCTGAATTCATCCAAACCAACTAGAGTACAGCAAGTGTCAGTAGATCATATATTTTGGAAATTAACATGACCCAAATCAACATGGGTGGTTCCTAGGCATTCTCTAGAATTATTATTTATCCTCATTATTCTTCTAGCTCACATAAGATCAATCTAAATTTCCCATTTCTTGTTATCACTCTATTAATATATGCTGTGTTATAATACTTGGTTATATGTATAGATTCAATAATCTTTCTCTTGGAAATGTTAAAAGGGAATATTTCTTTCTTTAGACTATTAATTTTCATGTTTGTAAGTATCAAATCACTTTAGTGGAGTGGATTATGAGAAAAGTTTCTGAATAGCTTATGTTATTTTATTTAACACAATGTCTTAACTGTCATAGAAACTCCATACTAAAATACAAATCTTCACCTTCACTTGACTTTGCCAACCAACCACAGTAATGAACCTAGGTAATGAAAGTGCTCCAAAGATCTTCATTCTTTTGGGTTTCTCCAACTATCCATGGCTGGAAATGCCCCTCTTCATAATGGTGCTTGTTGCTTATGTCTGCACAGTGCTGGGAAATATATCAATTATTGTTGTATCCAAGATAGACCCTCAACTGGACAGCCCAATGTACTTCTTCCTTTCCAACCTCTCCTTCTTGGACCTGTGTTTCACCACAACCACCATCCCTCAGCTACTTCGGAATCTTTGGGGCCCAGATAAATCCATCAGCTACAGAGGTTGTGTAACACAGTTTTATATTTTTCATTTCCTTGGGGCTACTGAGTGCATCCTCCTGGCTGTGATGTCTTTGGATCGTTACATTGCCATATGCAAGCCCCTGAGGTACCCAGCAATCATGCACCAGCAACTCTGTATCCTCCTCATGTCCATGACATGGCTGAGTGGTTTGGCTAATTCTTTGCTTCAATCAACCCTCACTGTCAAGCTGCCATTTTGTGGAAACAACAAGGTAGACAACTTTCTCTGCGAGGTCCCAGTGATGATCAAGATGTCCTGTGCTAACACTGCATTCAATATAGCTATGCTCTCCATTGTAGGGACTTTTTACTCTCTGGTTCCCTTGTCACTTATTCTTGTTTCCTATGGGTTCATTGTAGCGACGGTGCTTAGGATTCGTTCCTCAGAGGGCAAGAAGAAAGCCTTTAATACATGTGGCTCTCATGTTATTGTTGTGACTCTTTTCTATGGACCAGTAATTAGCATGTATGTACAACCTTCATCTTCTAGTTCTCAGGACAAGAACAAACTTCTGTCTCTGTTTTACAGTTTGGTGACTCCTATGCTTAACCCTTTTATTTATACTTTGAGGAACAAGGACGTGAAGGGAGCAATGAGGAGATTTCTTGTCTCATTGTTTCACAAGGAATCGGAGCAAACATAACTTTTTAAACTCATCCTCTGCATTTGTGGTTTAGAAGAGCTTCAGTTCTAATGTTATCTCTTTAGCAGTCATTAGTTCTGTTCTGTCTGCACATGTCTTTCCATCGTACTGCTATGGTTTTTTCACTTAATGTGAACTCTTAGTGTAAAGTGTCTGCAGTCTGCACGAGTATGAAGAAGACCATATAAGTAAGTTGCTTTGTATCTACCTAGAGATTGGTTATAAAAACCTAAGGATTTGCCAATAAATAAATGCTTACTGATCTATTTTGGCAAGTTATAGTAGTAGCAAACACAATAGCAATGTGTTAATTAAATTTTTTATGTCATTTTAGAAAATAAGTAAGAATAATTTAGCTTGTTTACCAAAACTTTAATTTCATATTCAAAAGTTAACCATTTTATAGTCAGGCATAGTGGTGCATGCATTTCATCCTAGAACTTGGGCAGCTGATGAGCAGGTGATGGTGGCTTGTGTGAAGGCAAACCTGGTCTACATAGAAAGTGCCAGGACAGCCAGGGTTACACAGTGAAACCCTGTTTTGAAAAAAATCAACTATTTCATGGATTGCCAGCAAGATCAAGTGCATTATTATTTCATATTTTGTAAATTTCCAGACACATATCCATTAGTCTTTTAAGAAAAAAAATACTTAAAACTATTTGACTTTACTTTTTACAACTCTTAATGGATTCTGTCCTTTTGAGATATTTGGCTAAAGCCAGTCTTTCTAGGTTTCCAAAGGGGAGAGTTGATGTTTAAAACCCTTGAAAGTTTTATGTCATTCTTAATATTGAGTTTTATTGGGAAATGAGATGTAGTCCATAGATAAACAAAATGGAAAGCAGAAAACATGGGTAAAAAGGTGGAGAAGAAGAGAATGTACATTGTCCACTAGATCATGAAGTTTCACAGAGAAATGGAGTAGAAAGATTAATGATGATATAGGATGATATATGTTCACTTTATTAATAATACCAACAAAATACATTAGTAAATGCCTGATACTTTTGTGCTCTCCAGCATGACAATACCCTCATCTCTCAACTTCTGTCTAAGGAAATATTTCATGGGTTCTCTAACAACCAAGAATGTGTAGAAGGTCCTCATAAACATATTTTCCTCAAAAACAACAACTTCACCCAAATCTGCTAACTAGTAGAAAACAAACCTGAGACACAATATACACTGATTCCAACCAATTATTTATCATGATAAATTACCTCACTGATCAACTTATGCTTTACTGTACACATTATTTGTTGTCTGTGCATGTACAATATACAGACACATTGGTACAGTAAATGTCCCCTGTTGCCTTCAAGAAAGGGCACTGCACATTTGTTCTCATTAGAATAGAGAAATTCATTCTTTTGTAGGCAAACAGGGTCCATAGTGTATTTTTTTTAAGAATCAGAGAGCTAACCATTCATTAGGGGATACTGAATCCTATACTCAGAAGAGGAAGAAAAAAAAAGGATGAACTGCAGGCAGGAAGAACGTAAACTCTCTCTGTGGGTTTGAAACATATGTAGCCTATTATGATAGTTTGTGGGTTAAGAAAAAGCTGTCTATAATAGTTTATTATATCTCTACAGGTATCTAAAATATTAATCATATTTACTACTTTAAGGTATAACATTTACAGCAAAGATTGTGGTTACAATTTTAAAGTCAGTATTCATTGAATAGTTATTTCAGCTTACTAATTTTATAATTCTTATGAGATAGATGATGACTTATTACACTTTAAACATTAAGTGCAGTACTGTACTCTTTCTACTAAATATACTTTGTCCTCTATGTATGTACATAACTCTAATGTGTACCTATTATAATCAAAAAAGAGCATAATTATAGCTGAATTGTATCAAAATATTAAAATCCAAGTCTGGATAATATTTCTCAGTAATCATATTAAAAGACATTCCTCAAATGCAAGTTTTACAAGTATGCAGTCTTCTCATGTTTAAGCAAATGTGTCTCGTATCAAAATCCTGAGAAATCCTGTCCAAAAATCCATAAGCTTGGTGTGTGACAATAACAGCACTCAGGAAACAGAAGGAAGCATGTATTCACTTAAGTATGACCAGTCTGGTCTAAATAGCAAGTTTTAAGCAAGCTGGAACTATATAGGGAAACTATGTCCAGAAAATTTTCAACAAAAAAATTTATTTCAAAGCTTTCTTAATTTTTATAAGACCCATTTAGTGAGAACATCACAGATTAAAAAAGACTTTGAAGCATCCATTGGAAAAGGAATTGAAAAAAGAATAAGACAAGGGGAAATTATGGTTCCAATAAGGAATATAAAAGTTGACCCTACACTGAAATGATGGAATATGGATTCATGTTTGATTAAATATTCTGTCTAGATTATTAAGACAGAAAGATTGAGTCCACAAAATAAAGGGCAGCCTGGACTATACAGGAAAATCCTTGGTTAAAAATACTATACAATGGGGCTTTCTAATTTAAAATTCTATTTTGTCTTATCTAGAGTTGAAAAGAATTAGAAAAATGGACTACAGTAAACATAACTTTCAGTAACTTTCTTCAATATTAGTGGCTTCAATAAAAAAATAGGCTAGCTGAAAAGAATTATGAAAAAATCCAGCTTTCTTTTGTCTACAGTAAACTCATCTTACCTTTAAAGACAGATACCAACTTTAAGTGAAAGGGTAGAAAAATTACTCCAATTCCCTTCAGTTCCTTCAGTCATTCCCTTAACTTTTCCATAGGGTCTCCAACCTCAGTCCAATGGTTGGCTGTGAGAATCTGCATCTGCTGCTGGTAGTGTTTCTCAGTGGACAGCTATGCCAGGCTCTTGTGTACAAGTACAACATAGTATCAGTAATAGTGTCAGTGTTTGGTGCCCAACATGGGATGGATCTCAGGTTGGGTCAGTAACTGGTCAGCCATTTCTTCAATTGCCACTCCACTTTTGTCTCTGTATTTCCTTTAGACAGGAATGATTTTGGGTAGAAATTTGAAGGTGGGTTGGTGTCTCCATGCCTCCACTGGGGCCCTGTCTAACTACTGAAGGTGGTCTTTTTAGGTTCAATCTCCTCACTGTTGGTCATTTCAGCTAAGGTCACCACATTGAGTTTTGGAAGCCTCCCCTGTTCCAGGTCTCGACTTCTCTCCTGTCTCCCACCATACCTGATCCTGTCCCCCCTTTTTCCTTCTCCCATTCAGGTCTCTTTTCCCTCTGCCTCCCATGATTATTTTGTTCCTCCTTCTAAGTATGATGGAAGCATCCTCACTTGCACCTTCCTTCTTTGTCGATGCCCACACCGACACGGTACCGAGAACCGGGCGTAAGCCTGGGGGATTAAAAAACACACAGACGCGGGTTATTGGTGTTAAGAAAGAATGCCCGTTCTGTAGCTTTATTTTCCAATTATATACCCCAAGTTGACCATGTGGAAAAATCTGGGAAGCACAGTGGGAAACCCCGGCTCAAGACTTTGGTAACAAAAGACTGAATCTGTGCCCCTGATTTACTGGGAAGAAATCCAGGAAGACCAGCCTAAATCTCAATTAGACTGGGAAGACAAAAGACAGAAATGAATTGACCATCTCCCAGGTGTGTCTTTACCGGGCCTGACTGTTCCTTTGTTAGGAACAAAAGGCTTCCACATGCATCAGCAGGGTTCAGCAGGGGTCAAACCCTGCAAGGGACCCAGAAGGGTCTGACACTTCTTGTCTAACTTCTTAGGTCTGTGAGGTGTATTGTGGTCATTCTGTTCTTTTTGGCTAATATCAACTTAACGGTGAGAACATAGTGTGCCTGTCTTTTTGGGTCTGGGTTACCACCTCACTCAGGATGATATTAACCTTTTTTTTTTTCTTACAATCCAGTTGTTATCCTCCCTCCTGATCCACCTTCTCACCTTTCCTCATCCCATTCCTTCTTCCCCTTCTCCAAGAGGATGCCCACACTCACCCTCATCTCCATCCCACCAGACCTTCCCACTCCCCGGAACCTCCAGTCTCTTGAGGGTTAAGTGCATCTTCTCTGAGGCCAGACCAGACAGTCCTCTGCTGTAAATGTGTAGGAAGGTGGGGGTGGGGGGTGGGTTCAGACCAGCTCATGTATGCTGCCTGGTTGGTGGTTCAGTGTCTGTGAGATCTTGGGGTCCAGGTTAGTTTAGACTGCTGGTATTCCTGTGAGGTTGTCCTCCTCCTCAGCTTCGTTTAGCTTTTTCCTAATTCAATCCCAGGGTTCCCTGGCTTCTGTTCATTGGTTGGGTGTAAATATCTGCATCTGACTCTTTCAGCTGCCTGTTGTACCTCTTGGAGAGCAACCATGCTAGGTTCCTGTTGTAACCACACTATATTATCAGTAGTAATTAAGTGCCAGGCCTTGGAGCCTTCCCTTGAGCTGAATTCCAATTTGGGTTGGTCGCTGGACCTCCTTTCCCCCAGTCTCTTCTCCATCCTGTCCCTGCAGTTACCCTAGACAGGAGCAATTCTGGATTAGAGTTTCTGACAGTGGGATGGTAATCCCATTCCTCCACTTGATGCCCTGTCTTTCTACTGGAGATAGACTCCAGAAGTTCCCTTTCCCCACTGTAGGGCATTTCATCTAAGGTCCCTTCCTCTGAGTCCTGGGAGTCTTTTACCTCCCAGGTCTCTGGTACACGTTAGAGGGTTCTCCCACCTCCTACCTCTCAAGGTTACCTGTTTCCATTTTTTTTTCTGCTGGCCCTCAGGGCTTCACTCCTGTTCCCTTCCCAATACTTGATCACGTTCCTCTTTTCCCCTCCCTGTACCTCTCCCACCTAGATCCCCCCACCCCCGTCACTCTGTGCCCCTCCCTTCCAGGATTGCTTTCTTCTCCCTCCCAAGTGGGATTGAGGCATCCTCACTTGGGCCCTTCAGTCTCTTAACCTTCTTGAGTTCTGTGGATTGTATCCTGGGTATTCTGTACTGTTTTGCCCCTGCCAGCGGGGACCCAGTTATTCGTGGGGGTTGAGGGGGACCCGTATACCTGCAGGAGAACGGGCGAGAAAGAGGAGCAAGACAAAGCAGTGTCCTTGTCAAGGTTTGTTTATTGAGAGCAATGTACAGCATTTAAAGGT
The DNA here is from genome assembly GCF_011064425.1 of Rattus rattus. Lineage (NCBI taxonomy): Eukaryota > Metazoa > Chordata > Mammalia > Rodentia > Muridae > Rattus > Rattus rattus. Next base: position 40,918,910 of record NC_046167.1, read on the forward strand.
CTGAAGCAGGAATTGAAGCAGGAACTGAAGCTCAGAGCGGGGGTGGGCGTGGGGGTGGGGGAGTACTGGGAAGTGCCCAAAGACATAAGGTGAGCTAGATATTCTCCTTAGACAATGAGGCAACAGTCTTCCGGGAACCTGTTCTCTCTTTGAAAAGGTCAAGCCCTTCTCAGGAATCTGCTCAGGGCAGGGCTCTAGCTTTACCCAGTCTGGCAGTCCGGTCCTGTCTGTTTAGGCTACTATCCACTTATAAGTGAGTGCATACCATGCATGTCCTTTTGGGTTGAGTTACTTCACTCTGGATGATATTTTCTAGTTCTGTTCATTTGCTTACAGAATCCATGATGTCTTTGTTTCTCACAGCTGAATAATATTCCATTGTGTAAATGAACCACATTTTCTCTATTCATTCTCTGGTTGAGAGACATCTGGGTTGCTTCCAGTTTCTGGCTATGAATAAAGCTGCTATGAAAATAGTTGAGCATGTATCCTTGTGCTATGTTGGAGCATCTTTTGGATGTATGTTCAGGATCTAAAATCCCCAGACGGAATCGGACTAGATGATACATACTTTTCCATAATAGAGGCTACATAAAACAACTACACAACCAACATCATCCTAAATGGAGAAAACTTGAAACAGTACAATTAAAATCAGAAACGAGATCAGTCTTCCCACTATTTCCTCTCCTATGTAACACACTGAAGCAAAGAAGTGCAGGCCGACAGGAGCCGGATGTAGATCTCTCCTGAGAAACACAGCCAGAATACAGCAAATACAGAGGTGAATGCCAGCAGCAAACCACTGAACTGAGAATAGGACCCCCGTTGAAGGAATCAGAGAAAGAACTGGAAGAGCTTGAAGGGGCTTGAGACCCCTTATGAACAACAATGCCAAGCAACCAGAGCTTCCAGGGACTAAGCCACTCCCTAAAGACTATACATGGACTGACCCTGGACTCTGACCTCATAGGTAGCAATGAATATCCTAGTAAGATCACCAGTGTAAGAGAAAGCCCTTAGTCCTGCTAAGACTGAACCCCCAGTGAACGTGATTGTTGGGGGGAGGGCGGCAATGGGGGAAGGATGGGGAGGGGAACACCCATAAAGAAGGGGAGGGGGAGGGATTAGGGGGATGTTTGCCCGGAAAGCGGGAAAGGGAATAACATTCGAAATGTAAATAAGAAATACTCAAGTTAATAAAAAACAAAACAAAACAAAACAAAACAAAACAAAAAAAAAACTCTGAGATTTCACCTCACACCAGTGAGAATGGCTAAGATCAAAAACTCAGGTGACAGCAAATGCTGGCGAGGATGCGGAGAAAGAAGAACACTCCTCCATTGTTGGTGGGATTGCAGACTGGTACAACCATTCTGGAAATCAGTCTGGAGGTTCCTCAGAAAATTGGACATTGAACTACCTGAGGATCCAGCTATACCTCTCTTGGGCATATACCCACAAGGTGCCCCAACATATAAAAAAGGCACATGCTCCACTATGTTCATAGCAGCCTTATTTATAATAGCCAGAAGCTGGAAAGAACCTAGATGCCCTTCAACAGAGGAATGGATGCAGAAAATGTGGTACATCTACACAATGGAATATTGCTCAGCTATCAAAAACAATGCCTTTATGAAATTCATAGACAAATTGTTGGAACTGGAAAATATCATCCTGAGTGAGGTAACCCAATCACAGAAAAACACACATGGTATGCACTCATTAATAAGTGGCTATTAGCCCAAATGCTTGAATTACCCTAGATGCATAGAACAAATGAAACTCAAGACGGATGATCAAAATGTGAATGCTTCACTCCTTCTTTAAAAGGGGAACAAGAATACCCTTGGCAGGGAATAGAGAGGCAAAGATTAAAACAGACATAGAAGGAACACCCATTCAGAGCCTGCCCCACATGTGGCCCATACATATACAGCCACCCAATTAGACAAGATGGATGAAGCAAAAAGTGCAGGCCGACAGGAGCCGGATGTAGATCGCTCCTGAGAGACACAGCCAGAATACAGCAAATACAGAGGCGAATGCCAGCAGCAAACCACTGAACTGAGAATAGGACCCTGTTGAAGGAATCAGAGAAAGAACTGGAAGAGCTTGAAGGGGCTCGAGACCCTATGAACAACAATGCCAAGCAACCAGAGCTTCCAGGGACTAAGCCACTCCCTAAAGACTATACATGGACTGACCCTGGACTCTGACCTCATAGGTAGCAATGAATAGCCTAGTAAGATCACCAGTGTAAGAGAAAGCCCTTAGTCCTGCTAAGACTGAACCCCCAGTGAACGTGATTGTTGGGGGGAGGGCGGCAATGGGGGGAGGATGGGGAGGGGAACACCCATTAAAAAAGGGGAGGGGGAGGGATTAGGGGGATGTTTGCCCGGAAAGCGGGAAAGGGAATAACATTCGAAATGTAAATAAGAAATACTCAAGTTAATAAAAAAAAAGAAAAAAGAAAAAAAGATACTCTTCCCTATATAAATTGAGTCATTTTGGTTCCCTGTTCTTTTTAAGGTAGACCGGTTGCTGTATTTGGTCCTCGACTTTTCCCATTCCTTCCTCTTCCCTTCTCCCCACACAGCTCAGGGTTGTGTCTACTCTGGACTCTCCCAGACATCCCAGCCTCTGCTCTCCCTTTTATCTAGAGTAAACTTTCTCCTCTACCATACCTAGGAGCAGTCATGGCCTTTCCTTTTTATTTATTTTTTCATTCATTTAAAATCTCAACAAATAAGAGAAATAGCAATAAAAAATTAAAAATAAAAAGCATAAAACAAATTTTCTGAAATATGTGTCTGAAACAAGTATTGTGAATAGAATAAAAGTAGAATCCAGAGTTAGAAGAATCTAGGTAGCTGTCAGGGAACCATATGTAAAACCCATCTATTATTACTATTACTACTTTTATTATTATAGCTTCTAAACTAATAATTGCCAATCTTCCTATTGTTGTAGCCCTTTAATAACTTCCTCGTGTTGTGACCCGTCAACCATAAAATTATTTTTGTTATTACTTCATAACCATAATTTTGCTACTGTTATGAATCATAATGTAAATATCTGTTTTCTGATGGCCTTAGGCAATCCCTAAGAAAAAACTATTTGACACCCCCAAAAGGGATGAGACTCACAGGCTGAAAATGTCTGCTCTAAGCTTTACTTACTTTTGGGAGGTCTGACATAAATGACTCCATTCTTGTCGATTTTAAGATAAGGTCTTTTGTGCTTGGCCTCTAGTTTATAATCCTCCTGTTACAGTTTTCCAAGCACTAGAATTATTGTCCTGATTCTAACAACTTCCTCCACTTTTCTTTGAAGCATAATCTCCCGATTAACTGTCTGAAGGTCTCTCTGATAAACCATCTGAAGGTCTGTTTTCTACTGCCCCATCTTTGGTTGCCAGGCTATCTGTTTCAATTGGGCTGATATGATCCCATGTAGAGTAGGAAGGACAAGGGACAGTTAGCTGTCAAGGAGTCAATTAGTGCTCCCCCTAAAAATATCAAAACCACCCCTTTGTGGACAATTTTAAACAATTAAGAAAAATAGAAGGAATGACTCTTTGGTCAGGTCTACATGGAGTCTATCTGAATTTTGTCTAACATATGGGTGATATCAGATATATCAGATATAAATGAACAAGCAATAGACAAACCATTGTTTAGGGTTTCTTATTGAAGTTGGCTGAGTCTCTGCAGAATCCCACTAGACAACAGCCACAGTTATAACACTGCTATAACTCCACAAGTGGAGCATGCAACACAGCTAAACATTTAAGGAAAACTAGTTGGAAAATGGAATATTTACTTACACCTGTCCTTTTCAGAGGGACAGTGTCCAACATCTACAATTATTAAAGGTATTTCTTGGAGTGCATAGAGTTGGAGGAATGTTTAAGTATCCTTGTTAAAAGAAAGATTACTTACAGTGCAGCTAGGAACATGATTGTAAGCACGGGAAAGGTTAGTATCATTAACAATTCTGGTTTGGAGTCCTCAAACTTCATAACATGATTTTTTTTGTAAAGTATTATAATGTAGAAGTCTTATGTAATTGCAAAAGATTTAAACACATGTAAATGAGTTGGGGACAATTAGCATCAGTGCAGACGCAGAGAGGGGCGGTATATAGGTGTGTGTGTGTGTGTGTGTGTGTGTGTGTGTGTAAGAGAGAGAGAGAGAGAGAGAGAGAGAGAGAGAGAGAGAGACAGACAGACACAGACACAGACACAGACACAGACACAGACACAGACACAGACACAGAGTGGCAGAGAGAGACAAGGAAAGACACACAGAGAGACAAAGATAGCTATACAGAGAGACTATATAGCCCCAGATGGCCTGCCCCTTGCTTTGTGTACCAGGCTGGCCTCAAACTCACAGAGATCCACTTGCCTCTGCCACTGCCTCTTGAGAGTGGGGATTCAAGGTGTATGTGTCCCCCAACCCCCACCGACATTTCAAGATAGGATATTATAGATCCCAGATGGGTCCCAAGTTCACTGTGAAACCGAGGCTGGCCTTGAACTTGTGTGTGTGTGTGTGTGTGTGTGTGTGTGTGTGTGTGTGTGTGTGTGTACTGGAGATTCACCAGCTGGCCATATTAGCTAGCCAGTGATTTGCTGGGATCACCTGTTCCTTTTCCAGCAGCTCCAGGGTTATAGATGTGTGCTGCAATGCTTGGCTTTATGGAGATCTGGGTTCAGGCCTTCACACTTGATGGTAAGCATGACATGAGCCATTTACTTAGCCCAAATGCATCTTGTATATGCAGCAATGAAGTGTTTTTTTTTTGTCTAGATAAATAGATGCTTGTCAACATCTTTACCTAGTGAGTCATCTATCCAGGAGAATTCCTCAACTGAAGTTCTCTTTTCTCAGGTGTGTCAAGCTTTTAAATAATAAGGTTGCTTAAATCACAGGCTAAAAAAGTACAGATACAGACATTTTTAGGAGAGAATGTTTTACAGAAGACTTCCTGGTGCTCTGGTTCTAACACTCTTTCCATCCTCACTTCAACAGTGTTCCTTGAGCCACAGACGCAGGTGCTGTGCTATAGGTGATATGAGTATAGATGTGCATGTGACATAGATGACATGAGTATAGATGGGCATGTGACATAGATGATATGAGTATAGATGTGCATGTGACATAGATGACATGAGTATAGATGGGCATGTGACATAGATGATATGAGTATAGATGTGCAGGTGACATAGGTGATATGAGTATAGATGTACATGTGCAGGTGATATGAGTATAGATGTGCATGTGATAGAGATGATATGAGTATAGATGTGCACATGACATAGATGATATGAGTGTAGATGTACACGTGATAGAGATTACATGAGTATAGATGTGCACGTGACATAGATGACATGAGTATAGATGTGCATGTGACATAGATGATATGAGTGTAGATGTGCATGTGATAGATGATGTGAGTATAGATATGCATGTGAAATAAATAGGGCTGGACTCACCTCGATATGTTGATCTCTGCCTTCTGCTCAGTTGTGGTTTTCTATGATGGTCTCCATTTGCTTTAAAGACTGTCTTCTCGGGGGTTGGGGATTTGGCTCAGTGGTAGAGCGCTTGCCTAGGAAGTGCAAGGCCCTGGGTTCGATCCCCAGCCCCGGGGGGGGGGGGAGACTGTCTTCTCTAAGGAGGAGTGGCAGTTACTCTTACCAATGGGTATAAGGATAAGATTTAAAATGTAGTAAAGAATTATGCTGTTCCAGCACAGTGGCGGTAGTAGATTCTTTTCTAAAGTCCATGACCTCATAGCCGCAGGAAGCTGACTAGGTTTCCAATATCAGGCAGGATTTGCTGCCTGATGATTGGACTTAAGTTCAATTAGACATCTGGTAGTTGCTACCAACATGTGAGCGAGTGCCACTTACTTCATCTTTATGCATATCTTGCCATGCTGCTAATTGTAATTGTCAAGGTTCATGGGTGTTGCAGCTGGGTATGGCTATTTAATTGCTTCCCTCTCTTGGTGGCTTGTCTGTTAGTCAGGGTTCTCTAGAGGAGCAGAGAATATATATATTCAAGTGAACACAAGGCAGAGATCAATATATCAAGGGGAACCCAGCCCCATCTATATCACACACACACACACACACACACACACACACACACACACACACACACACGAGTATGTATGAATATGTTGTGTGTGTGTGTGTGTGTGTGTGTGTGTGTGTGTGGTGTATATTTATATGCATGTATAAGTAGGTATATGGGATTTTTTAGGCCCTGATAATTCAATAATGGCTGTCTACCAGTAGAAAATCTGAAAATTCAGTAGTTGTTCAATCCATAAGTCTGAATTTCTCAACTGGCTGTCTTCAGTGTATGCTGGAATCCTAGAGAATTATGTTTTAATGCCACTGAGAAATGCATTTACCAGCCAGTGTGAGGGTTATTAGGCAAAGAGAACAAGCTTCTTTTTCCCATGCCCATTATGTAGGGTGCCACCAGAATGTGTGTCTCAGGTTGAGGTTGATCTCCCCATCCCAAAAGATGTGGATTTAAGGTGGATCTTCTCACTCAAAAAAAAACAAACAAACAAACAAACAAAAAAACAGATTAAAAGTGGGCTTTCCCACTTCACATGATTTATTTAAGACAAAATCCTTCACAGGTGTACCCAGCTACCTAGGATTTGGTTAATTTTGGATGTAGTCAAATTGACAGCCAGGATGAGCCATCCCAGCTTACATAGTATTTTCTAGAATCATGGAAGCTAGACCACAGGAAAGAGGCTTTGAGGTCAGTTCCAGTTCAAATCATCAGTCCTGAGTCCCAGTTGTGTGGTGTCATCAGAAATTGGGCTCCACTATTAACCAATGAGAATCAACCAAGGACTACATATATATTGTTTTGGGAGTTACTTGGACTATTCTAACCAGCCATTCAAAGGGAGGTTTCTCATGCTTGAGGTTTTTGTTTGTCTGTGGTTCTTGTGGGGAAGTATTGTCAGCCTAAGTAGATTAACTTCCTTTGCGGGGAGTGAGGGGAGGGGGAGAGAGAGAAAGAGAGAGAGAGAGAGAGAGAGAGAGAGAGAGAGAGAGAGAGAGAGAGAGAGAGAGAGAGAGAGAGATACATTTATGTAATGAGTAAAATTTTTTGGGTAAATATAAAACAATATGATAATATGATTCCTTGAGGTTTTATCAAACTATCTTGGTCTTTTTTTGTCCCTCATTTCTTCTCCTTTTGTACTGACCACTCTCACTTATCCCCATTTGGATCCTGCGCTCTAATATTCCCTTTCCTACTTCCTATCACCAGAAGCCTGCTATTCCCCTCCCAAGTAGCACACTCTATACCACGATATCTTTATACTTTCCTGGTTTCTGAGGTTACTCTACACATATACTCTAAGGATTTGGAGGTAGGGACCACCTATAAGAAAAAAGGTACAGTATTTATCTTTCTGAGTCTGGGTTACCTCACTCAACATAATCTTTTCCAGGTTCATCCATTTACATGCAAATTTGTGGTTCTTTTCAACTGAATAATAACTATTCAATTGTGTACATGTACCGCCTTTGCATTGACATCAACTGAAGGGCATTTATGTTATTTCCATTTCCTAGCTATTTTGAATAGGATGGGCAATGAACATGGTTGAGCAAGTACCTGTGGAGTAGTTGAGTCCTTTGCACATGCACCAAGGAGTGGTATAGCTAGGGCATATGGCAGATCTATTTTTAGTCTTTTGAGGATTTTCCATAGTGACTTCTAGAGTGTTGGTAGCAATTTGTATTGCCTCTATCAGTGAAAGAAGGCTCTTTGGACAACCTAATCAGGATTTGCTTTCCTGTTTCTACATCATAAGAGCTAGTCATCTCTGTCCAGCTTAAAATCACTTGTACATTTTTTCATTAAATTGTGTGTGTGTGTGTGTGTGTGTGTGTGTGTGTGTGTGTGTGTGTATGACACAGATTTAAAGTTTATGGAAGTTGTGAATTGCTAAATCCAGTAGTGAAATTGCTAATCAATAACCACCAGAGGCCAGAAGACTGCTCTGTGATAAGCATGTGCATTTCTGCTTCTATAAACAAATGTCAGAACAGTTAGTAGTGCTTGTTGTCAATCCTGATCATATCAGCTATGAATGTTATTGTAAGTGACACACTATAAATAACATAGTCAAACATATAAACAGCTTGAAAAGAGATCCCTTTCCTACTTCTGAGAATTACAGGAAATTTGAAAACCACAGTTACATTTAAGTATATACAAACATGGAAATTAATAGAAATCTTGAAGTAAAGCACTCAGAAATTCATTATTTTTTTATCTTTATTAACTGGAGTATTTCTAATTTACATTTCGATTGTTATTCCCCTTCCCAGTTTCCAAGCCAACATTCCTCTAACCCTTCCTCCTCCCCTTCTATATTGGTGTTCCCCTCCCAATCCTCCCCCATTATCATCCTTCCCCCAACAATCACGTTCACTGGGGGTTCAGTCTTGGCAGGACCAAGGGCTTCTCCTTCCACTGGTACTCTTACTAGGATATTCATTGCTACCTATGAGGTTGGAGCCCAGGGTCAGTCCATGTATAGTCTTTGGGTAGTGGCTTAGTCCCTGGAAGTTCTGGTTGGTTGGCATTGTTGTTCATAGGGGTCTCGAGCCCCTTCAAGCTCTTCCAGTCCTTTCTATGATTCCTTCAACGGGGGTCCCGTTCTCAGTTCAGTGGTTTGCTGCTGGCATTCGTCTCTGTATTTGCTATATTCTGGCTGTGTCTCTCAGGAGAGATCTACATCTGGTTCCTGTCAGCCTGCACTTCTTAGCTTCATCCATCTTATCTAGTTTGGTGGCTGTGTATGTATGGGCCACATGTGGAGCAGGCTCTGAATGGGTGTTCCTTCTGCCTCTGTTCTAAACTTTGCCTCCCTATTCCCTGCCAAAGGTATTCTGGTTCACCTTTTAAAGAAGGAGTGAAGCATTCGCATTTTGATCATCCTTCTTGAATTTCATGTGTTCTGTGCATCTAGGGTAATTCGAGCATTTGCGCTAATATCCACTTATCAATGAGTGCATACGATGTGTGTTTTTCTGTGATTGGGTTACCTCACTCAGGATGATATTTTCCAGTTCCATCCATTTGCCTATGAATTTCATAAAGTCATTGTTTTTGATAGCTGAGTAATAGTCCATTGTGTAGATGTACCATATTTTCTGTATCCATTCCTCTGTTGAAGGGCATCTGGGTTCTTTCCAGCTTCTGGCTATTATAAATAAGGCTGCTATGAACATAGTGGAGCACATGTCTTTGTTATATGTTGGGGCATCTTTTGGGTATATGCCCAAGAGAGGTATAGCTGGGTCCTCAGGTAGTTCAATATGCAATTTTGTGAGGAACCTCCAGACTGACTTCCAGAATGGTTGTACCAGTCTGCAATCCCACCAACAACGGAGGAGTGTTCCTTTTTCTCCACATCCTCGCCAGCATTTGCTGTCACCTGAGTTTTTGATCTTAGCCATTCTCACTGGTGTGAGGTGAAATCTCAGGGTTGTTTTGATTTGCATTTCCCTTATGACTAAAGATGTTGAACATCTTTAGGTGTTTCTCAGCCACTCGGTATTCCTCAGCTGTGAATTCTTTGTTTAAATCTGAACCCCATTTTTTAATAGGGTCATCTGTCTCCCTGCGGTCTAACTTCTTGAGTACTTTGTATATTTTGGATATAAGGTCTCTATCTGTTGTAGGATTGGTAAAGATCTTTTCCCAATCTGTTGGTTGTCATTTTGTCCTAACAACAGTGTCCTTGTCCTTACAGAAGCTTTGCAGTTTTATGAGATCCCATTTGTCAATTCTTGATCTTAGAACATAAGCCATTGGTGCTTTGTTCAGGAAATTTTTTCCAGTGCCCATGTGTTCGAGATGCTTCCCCACTTTCTCTTCTATTAGTTTGAGTGTATCTGGTTTGATGTGGAGGTCCTTGATCCACTTGGACTTAAGCTTTGTACAGGGTGATAAGCATGGATAGATATGCATTCTTCTACATACTGACCTCCAGTTGAACCAGCACCTTTTCCTGAAAATGCTCTCTTTTTTCCATTGGATGGCTTTGACTCCTTTGTTAAATATCAAGTGACCATAGGTGTGTGGGTTCATTTCTGGGTCTTCAGTTCTATTGCACTGGTCTATCTGTCTGTCTCTGTACCAATACCATGGAGTTTTATCACTATTGCTGTGTAAAACTGCTTGAGTTCAGGGGTAGTGATTCCCCCAGAATTCTTTTTATTGTTGAGGATAGTTTTAGCTATCCTGAGTTTTTTGTTATTCCAGATGAATTTGTAAATTGTTCTGTCTAACTCTCTGAAGAATTGGATTGGTCTTTTGATGGGGATTGAATTGAATCTGTAGATCGCTTTTGGTAAAATGGCCATTTTTACTATATTAATCCTGCCAATCCATGAGTATGGGAGATCTTTCCACCTTCTGAGGTCTTCTTCAATTTCTTTCTTCAGAGGCTTGAAGTTCTTATCATACGGATCTTTTACTTGCTTGGTTAAAGTCACACCGAGGTGTTGTATATTATTTGGGACTACTATGAAAGGTGTCGTTTCCCTAATTTCTTCTTGGCTTCTTTTTCTTTTGTGTAGGGGAAGGCTACTGATTTATTTGAGTTAACTTTATACCCAGCCACTTTGCTGAAGGTGTTTATCAGGTTTAATAGTTCTCTGGTGAAACTTTTGGGATCACTTAAATAGACTATTATATCATCTGCAAATAGTGATATTTTGACTTCTTCTTTTCCAATCTGTATCCCCTTGACCTCCTTTGTTTTCTGATTGCTTCAAGAACTATATTGAATAGGTAGGGAGAGAGTGAGCAGCCTTGTCTAGTCCCTGATTTTAGTGGGATTGCTTCAAGTTTCTCTCAATTTAGTTTAATTTTAGCGATTGGTTTGCTGTACATGGCTTTTACTATGTTTAGGTATGGGCCTTGGATTCCTATTCTTTCCAGGACTTTTATCATGAAGGGGTGTTGAATTTTTTCAAATGCTTTCTCAGCATCTAATGAAATGTTCATGCGGTTTTTATCTTTCAGTTTGTTCATATAATGGATTATGTTGATGGTTTTCCGTATATTAAACCATCCCTGCATGCCTGGGATGAAGCCTACTTGATCATGGTGGATGTTTGTTTTGATGTGCTCTTGTATTCGGTTTGCCAGAATTTTATTGAGCATTTTTGCGTCAATATTCATAAGGGAAATTGGTCTGAAGTTCTCTTTTTTTGTTGGGTCTTTGTGTGGTTTAGGTATAAGAGTAATTGTGGCTTCATAGAAGGAATTCGGTAGTGCTCTATCTGTTTCAATTTTGCAGAATAGTTTGAATAGTATTGGAATGAGGTCTTCTATGAAGGTCTGATAGAATTCTGCACTGAACCCGTCTGTACCTGGGCTCCTTTTGGTTGGGAGACCTTTAATGACTGCTTCTATTTCATTAGGAGTTATGGGGTTGTTTAAATGGTTTATCTGTTCCTGATTTAACTTTGGTACCTGGTATCTGTCTAGGAAATTGTCCATTTCCTGCAGATTTTCAAGTTTTGTTGAGTATAGGCTTTTGTAGTAGGATCTGATGATATTTTGAATTTCCTCTGATTCTGTAGTTTTGTCTCCCATTTAATTTCTGATTGTATTAATTTGTACACACTCTCTGTGTCCTCTCGTTAGTCTGTCTATGGGTTTATCTATGTTGTTGATTTTCTCAAAGAACCAACTTTTGGTTCTGTTGATTCTTTGTATGGTCCTTTTTTGTTTCGATGTGCTTGATTTCAGCTCTGAGTTTGATTATTTCCTGCATTTTCCTCCTTGTGGATGTATTTGCTTCTTTTTGTTCTAGAGCTTTTAGGTATGCTATCAAGTTGCTGATATATGCTTTCTCCTGTTTCTTTCTGTAGGCACTCAGAGCTATGAGTTTTCCTCTTAGCACAGCTTTCATTGTGTCCCATAAGGTTGGGTATGTTGTACCTTCATTTTCATTAAATGCTAAGAAGTCTTTAATTTTTTTCTTTATTTCTTCCTTGACCAGGTTCTCATTGAGTAGAGCATTGTTTAGTGTATATGTATATGTGTGCATTCTTCCCTTATTGTTGTTGAAGACCACCTTTAGCCCGTGGTGGTCTGATAGCACGCAGGGGATTATTTCTATCTTTCTGTATCTATTGAGGCCTGTTTTATGACCAATTATATGGTCAATTTTGGAGAAAGTACCATGAGGTGGTGAAAAAAAGGTATATCCTTTTGCTTTAGGATAGAATGTTCTATAAATATCTGTTAAATCCATTTGGTTCATGACTTCTCTTAGTCTGTCTATGTCTCTGTTTAATTTCTGTTTCCATGATCTGTCCATTGATGAGAGTGAGGTGTTGAAATCTCCTACTATTATTGTGTGAGGTGCAATGTGTGTTTTGAGCTTTAGTAAGGTTTCTTTTACGTATGTAGGTGCCCTTGTATTTGGGGCATAGATATTTAGGATTGAGAGTTCATCTTGGTGGATTTTTCCTTTGATGAATATGAAGTGTCCTTCCTTTATCTTTTGATGACTTTTAGTTGAAAATTGACTTTATTCGATATTTGAATGACTACTCCAGCTTGCTTCTTCCCACCATTTGCTTGGAAAGTTGTTTCCCAGCCTTTCACTCTGAGGTAGTGTCTGTCTTTGTCTCTGAGGTGTGTTTCCTGTAGGCAGCAGAATGCAGGGTCCTCGTTGGGCATCCAGTTTGTTAATCTATGTCTTTTTTATTGGGGAGTTGAGGTCATTGATGTTGAGAGATATTAAGGAATAGTGATTATTGCTTCCGGTTGTATTCATATTTGGATGTGAGGTTATGTTTGTGTGCTTTTCTTCTTTTTTTTTTTGTTGCCAGACGATTAGTTTCTTGCTTCTTCTAGGGTATAGCTTGCCTCCTTATGTTGGGCTTACCATTTATTATCCTTTGTAGTGCTGGATTTGTAGAAAGATATTGTGTAAATTTGGTTTTGTCATGGAATATCTTGGTTTCTCCATCTATGTTAATTGAGAGTTTTGGTAGCATACAGTAATCTGGGCTGGCATTTGTATTCTCTTAGTGTCTGTAGGATCTTCTGGCTTTCATAGTCTCTGGTGAGAAGCCTGTTGTGATTCTGATAGGTCTGCCTTTATATGTTACTTGACCTTTTTCCCTTACTGCTTTTAATATTCTTCCTTTGTTTTGTGCATTTGGTGTTTTGACTATATGTGATGGGAGGAATTTCTTTTCTGGTCCAATCTATTTGGAGTTCTGTAGGCTTCTTGTGTGTTTATGGGCATCTCTTTCTTTAGGTTAGGGAAATTTTCTTCTATGATTTTGTTGAAGATATTTATTGGTCCTTTGAGCTGAGAGTCTTTACTCTCTTCTGTACCTATTATCCTTAGGCTTAATCTTCTCATTGAGTCCTGGATTTCCTGTATATTTTGGACCAGTAGCTTTTTCCATTTTCCATTATCTTTGACAGTTGTGTCGATGATTTCTATGTAATCTTCTGCTCCTGTGATTCTCTCTTCTATCTCTTGTATTCTGCTCGTGATGCTTATATATAAGGCTCCTTGTCCCTTCCTTTGGTTTTTTTTTTATCTAGGGTTGTTTCCTTGTCTCCTTTCTTTATTGCTTCTATTTCCATTTTTAATTCCTTCAGCTGTTTGTGTTTTCCTGGAATTCTTTCAGGGATTTTTTGATTTCTCTCTATAGGCTTCTACTTGTTTATTTATATTTTCCTGCATTTCTCTAATGGAGTTCTTCATGTCTTTCTTGAAGTCCTCCAGCATCATGATCAAATGTGATTTTAAATCTAGATCTTGCTTTTCTCGTGTATTTGGATATTCAGTGTTTGCTTTGGTGGGAGAATTGGGCTCTGATGATGCCGTGTAGTCTTGGTTTCTGTTGCTTGGGTTCCTGCCCTTGCCTCTCACCATCAAGTTGTCTCTGGTGTTACCTTGTTCTGCTATTTCTGACAGTGGCTAGAGTGTCCTATATGCTTGTGTGTCAGGAGTGTTGTAGACCTGTTTTCCTGTTTTCTTTCATCCAGTTATGGGAACAGAGTGTTCTGCTTTCAGGTGTGTAGCCTTTCCTGTCTCTTGGTCTTCTGTTGTTCCTGTGGGCCTGTGTCTACCAGGCAGGTCACTTGGAGCAGAAAAGTTGGTCTTACCTGTGGTCCCATGGCTCAAGTTGCTCGTCGGGGGCTGCTTTTGAGCTCTTCATGAGGGCGGCAACTAGGGTGGCCTGTGCTGCCTTTTCCCGGAGCCCCCATACACCGTGGTTCCAGATGGTGTTAGGTATTTTCCTCTGTAGTCAGAAATGTGGGCAGAGTGTAGTCTCTTCTGGCTTCCCAGGTGTGAGTGCCCCTCTGAAGATTTAGCTCTCCCTCCCATGGGATTTGACCGGGTCCCTTCAGGTCTGGGTGGTGTCTGAACCATGGGGGACCTGACACTCGAGTTCCCAGAAATTCATTCTTATGTCTCTTTAAATACCGATTCTCTTTAGAGACTAGGGTAGTTCACACTGGCTGCCTATGTGTCGAAGAGGTTGTGAGTTTGGACAGCTTATTCTTCAGACTTTTGCACAATGAGCTGTCCTTACATTGTAGCTGGTAAACTTAGGGGAACGTATGAGATGTGAATATAATTACTTTCAATGCTTGCCCACCTAACATGACTTTCTTGATCAATTAGTTATGTCATATACAAGGACTCTTTTTAAATTGAATTTTAACATTTTCCTCTCTTGTAATTCAAAGAATTCTGTCTTCCTTCCTTTTTATTTTAAGGAATGTTTTGTGACTTTTTGCTGAAAATATTTTAGGAAAAATTGTAAGGCTTTTCTTCAAATGTACTCTTGAATTCTATTCTTTGTGGCTGAGCAGCATAGCTGTAAAGTTAAATGATGGTTCTGACAACAAAATAGAGAAGTCATCTCTAGGCAGCTCTTGACATGTTTTGAAATGAATAACATAACTGGCCTAAAAGATAGTGTCATTCCTGATCTTGACAAAGAGTCACTGCCTAGTGGGTATTAATTTGTGAAGGGTAAAAAAAAAATCAAAAAACAAATGTCTTCAGAGAAGCCCTCCATTCAGTCCTTCCTTTCCTTTTTAACCTGTATTATCTTAAGTCTAAACAAGATGCAATTCAATCCCAGATGGTCTGTAAAAATGCAGACAGTAATCTCATTCCTTAACTAAGTGTCCAGACAACTGGTTTACCTGTGAGACTATTTGAAATTGAGGCATTAACTTCAGTTTTGGTATGAATTTGTAGAAAGCAGAGGCTATGACTTGGTACAATCATTAAGAAGATGATTTTATACCATGTCTGAACTGAGCACCTGTAATAGCTCTAGTCTATCCCTGAGCAGGCCTTTGGGAATGACAGATAGATACCCTCTGTGATGGCAATTCTTGGTTGTCAATTTGACTGCATTTGAAATAAGCTAGAACCCAAACTGCAGGGCATTCCAGTGAGGATTTTTCTTAATCAGATTATTTGATTCAGGATGGCTTACTTTAAATTGGCCACAACTTCTGGTGACAGCTTTCCATTATTTGACAGCCATTGACAAACTTCCAGGAGGAAATCTTGTAACCCAGTATAATATCTACTGTGTGTGTGGGGGGCGGGGGAGATAAATATATTCTACCAGCTCTGTTCCTTTAAAGAATTCTGACTAACACACCCTTCTATCAGGGGTCTTTACAAGTTCTGCTTCAAGATCTATAGAGTAGAAGCTGTTGGGAAATGAGGGGAAAGTACCACAAGGGTGTGTGCCAATTTATGAAGACTCAAGGCAGTGACTCCCCAGACAACAGAATCCTTTCCTTGGCCTCTGAGCTTCAGAAACCCCTCCTCTACTCCTCTAATTCACCACTATCACCATACATCTTCTGCAAGCCCAAGGGGACAAGGCCATACATTTGCAGTACCATCATTTCCAGTTTTTCCATCACACTTTGGACATGGGGACTCAGAATTCTTGTCAAGTGGTTAAAATCTGCTTGTGGGACTGTGAATTCCTCTGCCTTAGTCATTTTCTCAATACCTGTGTTTCCTTGATCCAGAGGGAATTGAGTTTGTTACTTCTTTGTTTGACACAACAGACACAAGTTAATGGAGAAGAGAGTTACTTTAACTCCCAGTTTGAGGACAGTTTCAGGGCATCATGGCAGGGAGGATGTGGTGGCTGGAGTGGCTTAGTTCATGGAGACAGAAATTTTTTATATAACAACAGACAGAGGAAGAGCTCCCAGACAAGAACCAGAGATAGGTATAAATTTCAAGACCATTCCTAGTGGCTTGTTTCCTCCAGCTAAGGCACTATGTCCCAAAGGTTCCATAATTTTTCAAATTAGCACCATCAGCAGGAATCATGTCTATGGGTAACTTGCTCAGGTAACATTTCACTTTCAAATATAACACTGGCTGTTCATAGAATGCTTGGAGGGACTCAGCAGTGAGTCCAATGGACTCCAAACTGCACTACCAGGTCATTACAAAGATATGCTTACTGTGACATCAGAATAGAACATATGTACTTTACATAGCACCTTGTTCACATAATTTATGCTTTGTATAGATTTACTTTTTATATTCATTTGATATATTAGTCTTTATTGCATGTTCTTCTGGATCCTGCCTTTACTTTCATTGCTGCTGAAAATATAAATCAATGCAACTTCTCTATGAAAATATGGGTCTCTGAAACTAAGACATGTATTGTACTCCTTTGCTCTATTCTGGGCATACATCCTCATTGTCAACTTGCCTAGATTTGGATTCACCTAAGAAATATTCTTGGATGTGTCTATAAGAGTTACTTCAGAGGATCATCTGAAGCTGGAGGTCTGACCCTGAAAGTGGGCAGCACTATTCCATAAGCTGGAGTACCAAGCTGAATAAAAGGAGAAATGGACAGATGGTTCAATAGTTAATATCATTGACTGATTTTCCAGAGGAAGAGCAATTCTCAGGACACACATAGCAGCTCATGACCATCTGTAGCTCCCGTTCCAGGAGACTTGTTACACTCTTCTGACCTCCAAGAGGACCAACCATGTATGTAACACAAAGAAATACAGATAGGCAAAGCACCTGCATGCAAATAATAATAATAATAATAATAATAATAATAATAATAATAATAATAATAATAAAGCTGTTGAAAAGAAGGAGAAATTTGGATGAACACCAGTACTCATCTGACTCTGCTTCCTGACTGCAGCTGCAATGTAACCGGATGCCTCAATGTTCTACCATCATGACTTCACTTCATGACGGACAGTATCAGTGGTCAAACTGTGGGCCAAAATAAGCACTTCCACCCTTACCTTGCTTCTTGTATTTGATCACAGCAACAAGGAAAGCAAATTGTGTTGCTATAAACATATATCCAACATGATTCTGAAAAAAACTGAAAGTGACCCAAGTGTCCATCAGTAAGAGGTTAGTTAAATGAATTAGAGTCTCACTCTAGGAGGAAATGTTATGCAGAGAGAAGAGAAGATATAGAAGGTCTCGGCTTCTGTGGAATGGCAATCGTGGAAACACAGCTGTCACTCATTCCCAAAGACAACAGCAAAAGAGTGAGGGGGGGGCAGAGGGACAGAGAGAGAGAAGAAGACTATAAGGTCATATTTTCTTTTACTTGTGCAAAGAAAGATTGGAGAGAATGAATAGAAGTTATTACTTGTGTCTAATTGGGAGTAGGAGTGAGGCTATCTTTGTAGGATGTTTTAATTTCAATTACATTTAATGTATTACTTATTACATGATAAAATAAGACAGTGATTTCTAAAATGTGGGTTTTGACTGCTTTGGAATAATTGGAATAATCAATTAGTAAAACCTTTTGAGAAGATCACCACAAATACAAGACAAGCTTTTACAACTGGTACACATCTACCACGGACCAGCCCAGAAAGCCACCCTGTTGTCTCTAGCAACTAGTGCAAAAATCAGGCCACATAGAGCACACTCCAGGAAGACACATTAACCCTTATAGTAGTGAGTCCTACCTGACTTGCTCTTACTTCTGTCCCAGTTTCTGTCTTTGTATCGAGAGGAGAGGGTCAGATGTATTTCCATAGAAAATCATGAAGAACGTTTCACTGTGGGTTAGCTGCTCCCATCACATTGTCTGGTTAGTGACACACACAGCATTCCACTTTTCTCACTGTGGTCTTTGTCGGTGAGCCTCTGCCAAATGTGAGAGATGGAGATGGCTACTGGTTTGCTGTGTATTGCTTTTACTATGTTTAGGTATGAGCCTTGAATTCCTGGTCTTTTCAATACTTTTAGCATAAAGGGATGTTGAATTTTATCAAATGCTTTCTCAGCATCTAATGAAATGATCATGTGATTTCTTCCTTGATTTTCTTTATATAGTGAATTACGTTGATGAATTTCTATACATTGAACCATCCCTGCTTCCCCAGGATGAAGCCTACTTGATCATCATGGATGATCATTTTGATGTGCACTTGGATTCACTTTGTGAGAATCTTATTGAGTTTTTTCATTAATATTCATGAGGGAAATTGGTCTGAAGTTCTCTTTCTTTGTTGGGTCTTTGTGTGGTTTAGGTATTAGTGTGATTGTGGCTTCAGAGAATGAATTTGGTAGCATTCCTTCTCTTTCTATTTTATTAAATAGTTTGAGAAGTATTGGGATTTTTGTTTAGATGGTTTTTCTGATCCTGATTTAACTCTACTACTTGGTATCTGTCTAGAAAATCATCCATTTCATCTAGATTTTTTAGTATAGTTGAGTATAGGCTTTTGTAGTATGATCCAATAATTTTTTTTAAATTTCCTCAGTTTCTGTTGTTATGTCTCCCTTTTCACTTCTGATTTTGTTTCATTGGATAACGTCTCTGTGCCTTCCGGTTAATCTGGTTTATCTATCTTGTTTATTTTCTCAAGAACCAGTTCCTGATTTTGTAGATTATTTCTATAGTTAACCTTGTTTCTACTTGTTTGATTTCAGGCCTGAGTTTGATAGTTTCCTGCTGTCTACAGCTCTTGAGGTGTATTTGCTTCTTTTTGTTTTAGAGCTATCAGATGCTCTGTTAGTGTAGGCTCTGTTAGTGTAGGCTCTCTTCACATTCTTTATGGAAGCACTCAAAGCTGTGAGTTTCCCTCTTAGCACTGATTTCATTATGTTCTATAAGTTTGGGTATGTTGAGCCTTCATTTTCATTGAATTCTAAAAAGTCTTTAATTCCTGTCTTTATTTTGTCCCTGACCAAATTATCATTGAGTAGATAGTTGTTCAGCTTCCATGTTTATGTGTGCTTTCTGTTGTTTTTGTTGTTGTTGAAGACGAACCTTAGTCCATGGTGTTCTGATAGGATGCATGGTATAATTTCATTCTTCTTGTATTGGTTGAGGCTTGTTTTGTGACCAAGTATGTGGTCAGTTTTGGAGAAGGTACTGTGAGGTGCTGAGAGGAGGATACATCTTTTATTTTAGGATGAAATATTCTGTAGATATCTATGAAGTCCATTTGGTTCATAACTTCTGTTAGTTTCATTGTGTCTCTGTTTAATTTCTGTTTCCACGATCTGTCCATTGGTCACAGTGGCAAGTTAAAGTCTCCTACTATTATTTTGTGAGGTTTAATGTGTGCTTTGAGCTTCAGTAATATTTTGTTTACAAATGTAGGTGCCCTTGCATTTGGGGGCATACATGTTCAGAATTGAGAGTTCCTCTTGGTGGATTTTTCCTTTGATGAGTATGAAGTGTCCTTCTCCATCTTTATTGATAACTTTTGGTTGAAAGTCTATTTTATCGGATACTAGAATTAATACTCCAGCTTGTTTCTTGGGACCATTTCCTTGGCAAACCTTTTTTCAGCCTTTTACTTTAAGGTAGTAACTGCCTTTGTCACTGAGGTGTGTTTCCTGTATGCAGTAAAATGCTGGGTCCTGTTAATGTATTCAGCCTGTTAGTCTATGTCTTTTTATTGGCGAATTGAGTCTATTGATGTCGAGAGATATTAGGGACCAATGATTGTTGTTTCCTATTATTTTTGTTGTTAGAGGTGGAATTATGCTTGCATGGCTATCTACTTTTGGATTAGTTGAAAGAAGATTACTTTCTTGCTTTATCTAGAGTGTAGTTTCCTCCTTGTATTGGAGTTTTCCATCTCTTATCCTTTGTAGGGCTAGATTTGTGGAAATATATTGTTCAATTTTGGTTGTATCATGGAATAGCTTGTTTTTTCCCTCCATAGTAAGTGAGAGTTTTGCTGGATATAATAGCCTGGGCTGGCATTTTTGTTTCCTTAGTGTCTGTATGACATCTTTGTTATGTGCATTTGGTGTTTTAATTATGTGATGGTAGGAATTTCTTTTCTGGTCCAGTCTATTTATAGTTCTGTAGGCATCTTGTATGTTTATGGTCATTTCTTTCTTTAGGTTAGGAAAGTTCTCTTCTATAATTTTGTTGAAGATGTTTGCTGTCTTTTTGAGTTGAGAATGTTCACTCATTTATACCTATTTTTCCTGGATTTCTTGAAAATTTTTTTTATCTTTATTGAGTATTTCTTATTTACATTTCGATTGTTGAAATTTTTTTAGTTAGGAGGTTTTTTTTTTTCTTTTTGTAAATTTTTGACTATTGTGTCAATGTCTTTTATGGTATCTTCTATGCTGGAGATTCTCTCTTCTATCTCTTGTATTCTGTGGTTATTCTTGCATCTGTGTCTCCTCCTCTCTTTCCTAGGCTTTTCATCTCCAGGGTTGTCTCCTTTTGTTTTTTCTTGAATGTTTCTATCTCCATGTTTAGATCCTAGATGGTTTTGTTTAATTCCTTCACTTATTTGATTGTGTTGTCCTATATTTCTTTAAGAGACTTCTCTGTTTACTCTTGAAGGGCTCCTACTTGTTAACTTGTGTTCTGTTTTTCTTTAAGGGAGTCATTTATGTCCTTTTAAAAGTCCTCTATCAAATAATCCCATGCGTGCTTTCAGACTACCATGGCCTAAAGTTGGTCTTCAATAACAATAAGGGAAGAACGCCCACATATACGTGGAAGTTGAACAATGCTCTACTCAACGATAACCTGGTCAAGGAAGAAATAAAGAAAGAAATTAAAGACTTTTTAGAATTTAATGAAAATGAAGGTACAACATACCCAAACTTATGGGACACAATGAAAGCTGTGCTAAGAGGAAAACTCATAGCTCTGAGTGCCTGCAGAAAGAAACAGGAAAGAGCATATGTCAGCAGCTTGACAAGCACACCTAAAAGCTCTAGAACAAAAAGAAGCAAATACACCCAGGAGGAGTAGAAGGCAGGAAATAATCAAACTCAGAGCTGAAATCAACCAAGCAGAAACAGAAAGGACCATAGAAAGAATCAACAGAACCAAAAGTTGGTTCTTTTGAGAAAATCAACAAGATAGATAAACCCTTAGCCAGACTAACGAGAGGACACAGAGAGTGTGTCCAAATTAACAAAATCAGAAATGAAAAGGGAGACATAACTACAGATTCAGAGGAAATTCAAAAAATCATCAGATCTTACTATAAAACCCTATATTCAACAAAACTTGAAAATCTGCAGGAAATAGACAATTTCTTAGACAGATACCAGGTACCGAAGTTAAATCAGGAACAGATAAACCAACTAAACAACCCCATAACTCCTAAGGAAATAGAAGCAGTCATTAAAGGTCTCCCAACCAAAAAGAGCCCAGGTCCAGATGGGTTCAGTGCAGAATTCTATCAGACCTTCATAGAAGACCTCATACCAATACTATCCTAACTATTCAACAAAATTGAAACAGATGGAGCACTACTGAATTCCTTTTATGAAGCCACAATTACTCTTATACCTAAACCACACAAAGACCCAACAAGGAAAGAGAACTTCAGACCAAATTCCCTTATGAATATCGATGCAAAAACACTCAATAAAATTCAGGCAAACTGAATCCAAGAGCACATCAAAACAATCATCCACGATGATCAAGTAGGCTTCATCCCAGGCATGCAGGGATGGTTTAATATACCCAAAACCATCAATGTGATTCATTATATAAACAAACTGAAAGAACAAAATCACATGATCATTTCATTAGATGCTGAGAAAGCATTTGACAAAATTCAACACCCCTTCATGATAAAAGTCCTGGAAAGAATAGGAATTCAAGGCCCATACCTAAACATAGTAAAAGCCATATACAACAAACCAGTTGCTAACATTAAACTAAATGGAGAGAAACTTGAAGCAATCCCACTAAAATCAGGGACTAGACAAGGTTGCCCACTCTCTCCCTACTTATTCAATATAGTTCTTGAAGTCCTAGCCAGAGCAATCAGACAACAAAAGGAGGTCAATCGGATACAGATCGGAAAAGAAGAAGTCAAAATATCACTTTTAGCAGATGATACGATAGTATATTTAGGTGATCCCAAAAGTTCCACCAGAGAACTATTAAAGCTGATAGACAACTTCAGCAAAGTGGCTGTGTATAAAATTAACTCAAATAAATCAGTAGCCTTCCTCTACACAAAAGAGAAACAAGCCGAGAAAGAAATTAGGGAAACGACACCCTTCACAATAGTCCCAAATAATATAAAATACCTCGGTGTGACTGTAACCAAGCAAGCAAAGGATCAGTATGATAAGCACTTCAAGTTCTGAAGAAAGAAATTGAAGAAGACCTCAGAAGATGGAAAGATCTCCCATGCTCATGGATTGGCAGGATTAATATAGTAAAATGGCCATTTTACCAAAAGCGATCTACAGATTCAATGCAATCCCATCAAAATACCAATCCAATTCTTCAAAGTTAGACAGAACAATTTGCAAATTCATCTGAATAACAAAAACCCAGGATAGCTAAAACTATCCTCAACAATAAAAAAAGGACTTCAGGGGAATCACTATCCCTGAACTCAAGCAGTAATACAGAGCAATAGTGATAAAAACTGCATGGTATTGGTACAGAGACAGACAGATAGACCAATGGAACAGAATTGAAGACCCAGAAATGAACCCATACACTTATGGGCACTTGATTTTTGACAAAGGAGCCAAAACCATCAAATGGAAAAAAGAGAGCATTTTCAGCAAATGGTGCTGGTTCAACTGGAGGTCAACATGTAGTAGAATGCAGATCGATCCATGCATATCACCCTGTACAAAGCTTAAGTCCCAGTGGATCAAGGACCTCCTCATCAACCAGATACACTCAAACTAATAGAAGAAAAAGTAGGGCAGCATCTCTAACACATGGGCACTGGAAAAAAATTTCCTGAACAAAACACCAATGGCTTATGCTCTAAGATCAAGAATTGACAAATGGGATCTCATAAAACTGCAAAGCTTCTGTAAGGCAAAGGACACTGTGGTTAGGACAAAACGGCAACCAACATATTGGGAAAAGATCTTTACCAATCCTACAACAGATAGAGGCCTTATATCCAAAATATACAAAGAACTCAAGAAGTTAGACTGCAGGGAGACAAATAACCGTATTAAAAAATGGGGTTCATCCCAGTGAACTAGACTGTTGGGGAGAGGGAAGCAAGGGGGGAGGGTTGGGGGGAACACCCCATAAAGAAAGGGAGGGGGAGGGGATGTTTGCTCGAAACCGAAAGGGAATAACACTAAAATGTATATAAGAAATACTCAAGTTAATAATAATAAAAAATAAAAAAAATGGGGTTCAGAGCTAAACAAAGAATTCACAGCTGAGGAATGCAGAATGGCTGAGAAACACCTAAAGAAATGTTCAACATGTTTAGTCATAAGGGAAATGCAAATCAAAACAACCCTGAGATTTCACCTCACACCATTGAGAATGGCTAAGATCAAAAACTCAGGTGACAGCAAATGGTGGCAAGGATGTGGAGAAAGAGGAAGACTCCTCCATTGTTGGTGGGATTGCAGAGTGGTACAACCATTCTGGAAATCAGTCTGGAGGTTCCTCAAGAAATTGGACATTGAACTACCTGAGGCCACAGCTATACCTCTCTTGGGCATATACTCAAAAGATGCCCCAACAAATAAAAAAGACATGTGCTCCACTATGTTCATAGCAGCCTTATTTATAATAGCCAGAAGCTGGAAAGAACCCAGATGCCCTTCAACAGAGGAATGGATACAGAAAATGTGGTACATCTACACAATGGAATATTACTCAGCTATCAAAAACAACGAGTTTATGAAATTCGTAGGCAAATGTTTGGAACTGGAAAATATCATCCTGAGTGATCTAACCCAATCATAGAAAGACACACATGGTATGCACTCATTGATAAGTGGCTATTAGCCCAAATGCTTGAATTACCCTAGATGCCTAGAACAAATGAAACTCAAGATGGATGATCAAAATGTGAATGCTTCACTCCTTCTTTAAAAGGGGAACAAGAATACCCTTGGCAGGGAAGAGAGAGGCAAAGATTAACACAGAGACTGAAGGAACACCCATTCAGAGCCTGCCCCACATGTGGCCCATATATACACAGCCACCCAATTAGACAAGATGGATGAAGCAAAGAAGTGCAGGCAGACAGGAGGGCAGGATGTAGATCTCTCTGAGAGAGACAGCCAGAATACAGCAAATACAGAGGCGAATGCCAGCAGCAAACCACTGAACTGAGAACAGGACTCCCCATTGAAGGAGATCAGAGAAAGAACTGGAAGAGCTCAAGAAGGTGTTTTGAGACCCCATATGAACAACAATGCCAAAACAACCAGAGCTTCCAGGACTAAGCCACTACCTAAAAGATTATACATGGACTGACCTGGACTCTGACCTCATAGGTAACATTGAGTATCCTATAAGATCACCAATGTGAGGGGCCTGGGTCCTGCTAAGACTGAATGTGATTGTTGGGGGAGAATGTGGGGGAGGATGGAGAGGGGAAACATCCATAAAGAAGGGGAGGGGGAGGGGTTAGGGGGATGTTGACCCATAAACTGGGAAGGGGAATAACACTCGAAATGTAAATAAGAAATACTCAAATTAAAAATCAATAAACAAAAACCTAAAGTCTCTATCCTTATTCATGATGAGTTTTAAATTCTAATCTTGCTGGCTGTATTGGGAATATCAGGGCTTTGTGTAATTGGGAGAACTGTGTTTTGATGTCACTAGCATTTTGTTTCTGTTGCTTATGGTCTTGCATTTTACCTCTTGCCATCTGGTTATCTCTAGTGCTAACTGCCCTTGCTGTCTCTAGATAGACCTGTTTTTTTCTGTGAGCCTTGTTCTGTCAGAACTCCTGGGGAGTCCAGCTGTCTCTTTGATCCTGAGATTCTGGGTGTGGCAGAGCTTCTGGGAGTCAAGCTGCCTATGGGATCCTGAGATCCTGGTGTGTCTGAGCTCTTTGGAGTCAAGTTTCTCCGGTGTTGTAGGAGTGGGTGGACCCACTCTCGGCACAGGTGCAAGCTGTAAGAGATGTATGCCTCTAGCTGGGCAAGGCCTATCCTTCATTAAGTTAATCAGGTATACAATAGTATACAATGTGTTATGTAAAGGATCAAGAGAGAGCCCCTAATAGCCCCCATTTTTCTGTAGGGAAGGAAATGTTTCTGTTGAGAGGGCTAAGTAGAGACCAAATGGTGTCATGTCAGAGTAGAGGAGGATTTGTGGTTGTTAGAGAGTTTTGGATTGGAACCTGCTTCCCTGGTTCCTATGGGAGCTCCCAGTTATGTCGGTGTTGGGGCAGATGTTGTGGCCTCAACCCTGATCTTGTGTCGGAGTTCCAGTGATCCTGGGTGTGTCAGGCACCTGGGAGTTGAGCTTCCTCTGGGTGCCAGCACCTGGGTCCGCTCTGGGCACAGGTGCACGCTGGAAGGAACCAAGATACATTTTTTTAAAAGACACTTTTAGTGCGATCAGTGTAAATTTTAACAGCAATAAAAACTCTAGGAGAAGGTCAAGGATTTGAGGAAATAATACTGTCCTGTTAATCAAGAACCTCTTTGAACTGAAGACCGAATTTGTAATTTAGGTGAGAGGTAATATACAGTTGTAGTTCTTCATTTATGCCACCAGATGGTGCCAACACATCTCTCCTGGTTTTGCTAAGCTGCTTTGGAATCCTGCTCTTGAGAGGTGTGAAAGATTGAAGTTGAGTTATGCACTCTTTTAACCAAGTTAAGGTTAATTATGGATTCAGCTTTAGTTGTAGCTAAGTATATTTACAAGGGCGACATCTGAAGGATGTGTACTGTATTTTCAGAGGACCTGTTCAGTTTCTAGTACCCACTTTTGGTCGTTCACATTTGTTCTTTCTCCAATAGCACTTTCAGGGTACCCAACAACATTTTCCAGCCTCCAAGGGCAACACACACACACACACACACACACACACACACACACACACACACACACACACACACACAGAGTTAAACATAAAATTTCATTAAGTTAATCAGGTGTATAGATAGTGTATAATGTGTTATGTCAAAGGATCAAGAGAAAGCCCCTAATAGCACCCATTTTTCTGTAGGGAAGGAAATGTTTCTGTTGAGAGGGCTAAATAGAGACCAAATGGTATCATGTCAGAGTAGAGGAGGATTTGTGGTTGTTAGAGAGTTTTGGATTGGTGTATGGAGACAAGGTCCTGGGGACTTGTAATAGGTGTCCTAGATAGGTGTGTTACTTCATCTAGCACTCACAGAGCTCACTTACTAAACATAAAATAGAAGTGTATAGGGGTTCTGGGAGTTGAAATAGGCAAGTGGCTTTTCCAAAATCACACAGATCAGCCAATTTTTCTTTT